>NC_138917.1:15948055-16018055 GCF_965231255.1 Vanellus vanellus
GAGTAGGTAGAGAATAAGTGCAGCCAGTGCAGCGCCCGTGGACTGAGCTCCCAAGGAGCCCAGCAGCACTCTGGCGAGCATCCTCCACTACGCTCAAGCAGATTCAGATGCCCCAAACCCACGGCTGACGCTGCAGTCTCTGCTCTTCTTCTTTGGCCCTGTATGAATTCAAACTGCTGAGAGAACACGACCGTCCGAGCCTCCCATACAGTTTGGCAGCAACAGGCAGGTGCAGCTCAACCCTGTCCCATGCTTTCCCCTCTTTCCCCATTTCTTTTGACACTGTTGGGATCTGGGGCTGCTTGGTTTCCAGGAAACAGCTGACCCTTACAAAAAAGTTGGTGCAAACAGCGGGAGCTCTGCAAGAGCTTAGATCCCCCAAGGGGGAGTGCCCAGCTCCCCTACCATTAAAGACCTCCTGTATCAAACAAGCAAGGCAGCTTGCCAGGAAAACCGCCAGCCAGGCGAGGAGTTGCACTGGAAAGGCTTTGGTGAAAAGTCCCTGCTATGGAGCAATACCCACTCCAGCACCGACTTACACATCCAGACAACATCCACGAGGATGGCTGCGTGCGCCCAGCCCCTGGCCCCATCTCCCCTGCCACGCGTGAGCAACCAACCGCATGGGGAGTTCCCACCCCTTCTCTGCAACGCTCCCACCTGGGGTCCGGTGCTGCCCGCGGGCTGGAGGGCCACAGCTCTCCTAACAACATCAGGCTGGTGGGGAGAAGCCCAGACAAACCCTGCAATCGCTCTGACCACTGCAAGGTGTCCTGCTTGCTGCTGGCAGGGCTCTCATTACACCCCAGCCTCCTCAAATGTGGGATGGTAAAATAGGAAGCCAGTGGTATTAAAAAAAAAAACAACCAAAACCAAAACCACCCCCAAACAAACCACAAACCCAACCAACAGCAAGAAGGAGGAATAAGTTACCAGATTAATAATTTTTAGAAGTATCCCAAACTCCCTCAGAGACCTGTAAGGAGCCACAGATGCTTTTGTTCTTCATGCCCATTTATTTTTATGCCAGAGGTTCATACTATATTTTCTGTTGGAAGGATATGATATTAAAAAGGGAAAATACTTTCATTATAGCATGCCTTTGCCCAAGATTTTGTTACTGCCTGACTGACAGAAACCAGACAAAGAAATAAAACAAAAGGGGGGGAAATGTTAAGCTTTCCATTTATTTAAAAACCTATATTACTTTATGATTCTGCTTTACTTTATGCTAAGGAAACTAACTCTAGACCTGATCAGAGTATCACTTTTCAAATGCCTAAATCCCTGTAAAGGTTTAGTGTCTGGCTGTGTGCATTTTGCTCAGTATTAACATGTTCAATGGAGTACTTTGATTTTTTTTTTTTTTTTTTTATCTAGACGCCAGAAGCTGGTGAATATATGCTTCATAGCTTCAGATAAACCTTTTGTTCTTCTGGGGCTGATCAGCTGGTGCGGCAGCGAGAGGGAGAGGAGGAAGGAAATTCACAGGGGCTCCACGGTTTCAAAAAGTCAAATTACCTCTGAGCCATGGCATTGCTGATAATTTAAATGAAAAAATATATATACAGGCTGCACCACACAACATCTCTACTGTTAGGACTTTTAATGAAGCCCCAGTTGTGATGACACTGAAGCAGGGAACGCTACGGTGGGATAATTACTTGGCTCCCTCGCAGCTGAGTTTCACAGATGCATTATTAACGGCACATTCCATGCCATAACGAGCACCGAATGTAGGTGGGATTCGCAAGCCCCGGCATCCGCCATTAGCAGGTTGGCGCAAACACAAATGAGTGTTTTCACAAAAGCATGCAAAGGTTGTGAAATTCCAATGAATTCTTTCACTGGAAAAAAGAGTTCAAGCTGCCATGACCGGATATGTCACCTCCCACGGCACACCGCGCGCCCGGCGAGGCACCATGGGAAATTACAGAATCAGAATGCATTGATTTTTCTGTAGAAAATACAGGCGGCAGCCCTGATGAAGAATTAAGGAGGAAATGTAATAACCTAATTCTCCTCCAACATCCTCACGCACACCCCTTCCAGCCCAGGCCCCCGGCTCCTGTACCCAGACAATTGCCCGGCAAAAGAAAAGGATAAAAATTAGCTTTCATTTAAGCAGGTGGTGGGTTGCTGGGCCGGGTGCGCCACCAGCTGCTTACACCAGGGCTGGACTTGGCCCGCTTTGTCTGAATGTCATCAGCTTTAGGACACAACATTTCCAAGCAATACTTGCTTTATGCTGCCACATGTTTTACGTTATTCTCCATGACATTCATCCCCTAAACATTCTCCCTTAGATACTAGCCCTTAACAGGTTTTCTCAATAGAATACTATTTACAGTATAAGAAATTAATAATTCCTCCTCAAACCGTACTGTACATGGCTGGAAAACTCTGGAGAATACAGAAAGAATTCTCTCTCTTTCACGCCACACACATAGAAAACACAACATTAACATCTTCCTTTATTATGGGGCAAGTTAGCCCAGCACTGCGCCTACATTCCTTCCTAGCCTCGTCAATGGCAGACGCAATTAAGACATTCTTTCTGACTGCACGGTAGTGCTTATTTCACTGTTTTCAGCATCAGTTTGAACTAAACGCAGTTACAAAATTAGTGGCAGCTCTGCTCTTTTTTTTTTTTTTTTTTAAAGCTTCTATTTCAAGGTGACCCTTTTCCTATTTTGTGTGTCACCCCAAGTGTTGCTGCATGCATACTGAACCAACGCTCTCCCAGTAATTAACACCAGCACTTAATGAAGTCCAGCTGCTGCGATGGCAAACTGAAGGGATGCCAACCTTTGTAAACTAGTACTTGGGCTACTCCAGTTACAGCGGCTTTAAAACCACAGCAGTCAACTTCTCTTTGCCTACTTCTCAGAGATAATTCTTACCAAATAAGACAAGTGTTCAAGATTAAGCATTTAATAACAAAGCTTATCTCTGAACTAATATTTCAGGCTGGAAATGATATAAAGGGCTGGATCAACTTAAATGAACACTGCAAAATTAATAAAAATCCCGAGCAGCAAACGAAGATTTGCAGTTAAATACATAAACCTTTAAAAGCCCTAGAAGTGCAGTTCCAAGGGAAAATTAGAGACAGATTCTTCAGCAATATCTGCTCCTCTGAACTCCTTTCCTGATCCACTACGAGAGACACTAACAGCCAATGCTTTATTAAAATAATGCTCTCTGCCAGTTGTTTCATTACATGCAGTGGTATGGTAGGGATACTAGGTGAAGGTTTTGGGGGAATGTCTGAAAAGGTTTGCCTTATAAGTCATACCATGTGGATTTCCAAAAGAGGAAAAAGAACTCCTTCCACAGTCTCCCTCTGCATGTGCTTTCTCGCTCTGTTCCTTTATCTACCTCTCTTTATATGCTACTTTTCCATGCAGAAGTACTGATAACACAGCCCAATTTAAGTGGGAAATTTCTAAACTCCTCTTCATGGCCAAAAAAACCCCAATTCAAAATTGCAAAACATGCCCTCCTTTCCTCTCAGACCCGCACAGTAGCTATTACATCCCACATTTCTGCTTTACGTACCCATGCAGGACTCCCACTTCAGTCAAAGAGACACGCAGTTTGGGCTGGAGAGAGAGAACTGAGCTGAGCTGAGCTTTCCCGGGGGGGGAACCCCCCTGCTGCCAGGCTGGGAGCTGGGGGAAACAGGGGCAGGGGGGCAAACAGGTGAGCTGGGCTCAGCCAACGGAAGGCAGAACCATAGCAGATGTACTTAGTTCTCAAAATTACTCACAGAGATAATGGCTTCTACTATGGTAAACACTAAGTGGCCTTTTAAAAGGCACAAGGGAAGGGAACCGCCTAATTTACTTTCATTTGAACTAATTTACACATAGGCAACATGTATCAATTTACAACTATATTCAGCACCAGGAAATCAACAGTTCTTCCGAGCAGGGGTTAATCCAAGGCTCAAGCCTTGCAATCCGTCCAATTTTTCCACCAGAGACCTAACATTGCACAGGATCAGTATTAAAAGTACATCCTCGATTATTCTGCATGTCCGGGCCCCTGAGAATATAACTTAAAAACAAAATCATTAGCTTACACAATAACATGGACCTTGAAAAAAAAAAAAATTATGTGTGCAGAGCAATGCTGACTTCCAAGCACAAATTCCTTTGTTTTCCATAATGCTAGCTTTGGACCCTACCGATGACTCAAAAGGAGCTGCACTGAAATAATTGCAGAACCTGGCAGCGCTCTGCAATGTATCAACATTTCACAGGCAGGAAGGTAGCAAAGAGCCAAAAGCCAAGAACCCAACTTTGGTTTAATTTACAGAAAATACTGCACATATTACACCATCTATTTTTCTTATGGTAAGTTTGATATTAAATTATCCAGACTTTCATGGGGAAAGCCAATTTTTAATTATCAAAAAGCTGTTATGGCTAGGTTCCGCAAGGGCAAACCATGGGAAAGGGACGCGGTGGTTTCGCATGGCACGGTAGAAGGCTCACAAACCTCTCGCGTGCATTGGCCTCTATGTAAAAGTCAACCATGGAAAAAAGTCTGTTTACAACAAAAGGCATCTGGTAACCATGATTATTCTGCCTTGAAACTGAACATTTTAGATTTCTTAGCTCCCTCTTTTGTTCAGATTTAGTTCTCATGCTTGCTGTTTTCTGCTCTGCCCTGTTCTCTTTTTGTGCACGTTATAACCCAGCACGACAAAAATCCGCGGAGTCAATCACATCACTGATTTTTAAACTGGTGATCCTTATTAGTTTCACCAAGCCAAGAGGTTCATAGGTATATTTTAAATTCATTTCTCCAATCATTTCACAAGGCAGCTACCCTCTTTCTTCTGCAATGATAAAGCTCACAACTTGCTAGCGCGAAAACTCGGGGGAATTGTCTACTTGAAAGTAGAGCCTGAACTGCTAAATATGGATTCAGATCTAGATATTGAAACCTCCCTGCTTCCCAAACGTTGGGTGTTCAGATCCAGCCACGCAGTCTTTACTCAGACTTTCGACTTCGGGTTCCTCTAACGTGTTGGCGGTGCTCAAATGCAAACGGACGGTGCGGCCCGTATTCATGAAATGACAGGTATCTTCTCTTTTGTCCTGGAGGCCTCTTTTTAAAGTTGCTGTGTGCCAGCAGTCTGGTGTTAAGTAAAAGGTGTACAATAACTTCTGAAGAAAAAAAAAAAAATTCCTTCATTACGAAACTGGCAGGCAGAGCAACTGAAGTCCCTTATGGGATACTACCCTGTGTTCAGAAATTTAAAAGGTAAGGCCATAGACACCTGAAAATAAAGTTTCTTCCATATATTCACGAATAGAAGAATAGACGTTTTAAGATTATGTGTGGAAAGCAGAATCTGTACGCATTTCAATATTGCTGAATTTATTATCTCAGTACCCTAAGACACTGCTGTACCTGCAGAGGTGCAGCTATCCCCTGTGTAACACAGCGTACACACTCTGTGGGCGCGTGAGTAACTTTATGAATTAGGTCTATGACAGCTGTGGCTCGGTCAGGACAAAGCAATGGTTTTAAACGTGCCACAGGCACTACTGCAGAGAAGTCCTGTACCCCACTGGTTTTTAAGAACACGATTCAGGATTCTGGCATCTTGAACTTCAAACCCGCTCCTAAGGCAGGCATATTTTCCTCAGACAAGAAATAACTTCATTGCATAATATGGCAGGAACGGAATAAAGTTGGGTTGTTTTTTTTTTTACTGAAATAAAGTGGAAAAGTGTGTTTCTGCAGTCTTTAGAGTGTCAGCTTTCATGTTTTTCAGTAAATTACCCTCTGGTTTGCCGTGAGTCCGGAGCCTCCCCGTTAGCCTCGTCAAACGCTGACAAACCCGAAAGGGATGCTGCTGCTAACCCCGGACCTCCTCTCAGCGAGCGTGGCAAGGGCTGGCGCTGCTTCTCTCATGTTCACTTTCCAGACAGGGAAATACTAATTGTCTTTTAAAAATCTCTATAGTATTTTGTCAATATTTTTTTATTACAGCAGAGCATGTATAAATATTTTATTGTAAACCAAGGGCCTAAAATAAACAGTTTAGTAAATAGTTATTACATTACAAGGAAAAACATCTGTGGAAACTGTTTTCCATGTAATTATTCTTGCTATTTTACATTAGCTCTCAATGTGAATTTCTTTGGCTCTAATGTTTCACTTGTTCTAAATCTTCCTCCTTGTTGCTATTATTAAAATCTTAAAAAGGTGCCAAATCTTAAATGAAGAAAAAAAAATGATTCGCTAGAAATTATTCATATCACAGTGAGCCTCTACTAAACCTGGCAGGGGTGCAATATTTTCGGTGAAATTAACATAAAATATACAACTGCAAATTATCCAGGAAATAGCTATGTTCTTTACAGTGCGCATTTACATTTGGTAAAAAATGTTCTACTTATCTGTCTAGCACAAAGCTCCAATCGCTTCCAAAGGCGGTTTTAAAGGGATAGCGATAGCTCTGCATTGGGAGCACAGTCCTTACAGCAGCTGTAACAAATAGCTGGTGGGGAAAGTGACCTTCGATAATTACTGAAGGTAACAGTCAGCGCTGGACATTCCTTGTTGTGAATACTAACTATCTAATTTTAGATTTATTTCCCTTTTGGTACGCTGGATGGATTTCCTCTCTTCGGCCCAAGCCCTTTCTGCTAAACACAAGAAAAACTGTAATACCATGTAAAATGCAAATTTTGCTGTAAATATTTTATAAAATTGTTGCATACATCCCAAAAGCTATAGGTCTTAATTGAGAGCAGGCTATTTTTCCAGTCAATATATGGAAATGGAAAATGCTAATTCATGTTTTTCTACTTATGAAAAACCCTGGAGAATGGCAAAACCACAAATGTACTCACTTTAATATTATAAATATAATTTGGCTCCCTCTTTCCAGTCCCCGATGTCCTGGCTTTTATCTCCCAATGGCTGCAGAGGAAGAATCAGAGAATCGCTTTTACATCCCCTGCGCAGGAAGTCACCCCCGCGCACTGCCAGCTTGGCAAAAGAGCAACAGCCTGAGCTCGCAAACGCGGCAAACAGGAACCGAAACACAAAATTCCAGCACTCTTACACAGGAAACAAGCCCCGAACGACAGCAAACCTGCTCGGGGCGAGCGGCGTGCGCGCTCAGCCCCGTTGCCGAGAGCTGCTGCCGCCCCAGGCTGGCGGGGGGGAGGAGTGGGGCTGTCCCCACGCTGTCCTCCAACCCCACGGCTCTTCCTTTAACTATTTATTTGTTTATTTATTTATTTGTTTATTTATTTAGGGGGGTTGGTTGAGGGTTTTGGGTGTGCGGGGGTGTGTGTGTGTGTGATTTATGTTCTCCCCTCAGAACAGCCAGTGGCTCAGACAATAAAGCATGGAAACAACCTCTCACGAGTTGTAATGAATATGACTAAAAGTCGCGCAGCCTGCTCCGGCGTACGGTTACTTGCGCTCGCTTTTATCCATCCACCTTTCATTTCCTTGTCGAGAAAAAGACTGCTTTTTGCATCTTCTAGAAGAGAAATCATTAGGCTGTTGAAGTTAAAACTCTCCAAAGGTCATTGATGCTGGCTTTGAAGACTGAAAATGATATTATTCCCCATTAGACTTTTAATCTCGCGATTAGAGCTAAAGTTAACATGGCTGTTTCATTTTCTACTAAGCAAGAGTAAACTCATTTTTTTCTTTCTCTACCAGAATACTTAATGCCATCCTATCTTGATAAGCAACATCTCATAGTTAAACAGTACGAACAATGGAAATGCAAAATACTTTGCAAGAGGTTTTTTGAATTTTTAAATGCTGTTTGATTAACCCTGAAAAGTCTTACTACACGCACAGCAAAATCCACCCATGGAAATCCCACTCGAGTCAAAGCACCTACACTCTTCGTTGTCAAGACTGCAGTCCTCACTGGCACCAGTGGGAGACAAGGGGGAAAGGATCCCTCTGTTCCCGGTTTGAGCTCTTATTCCTACATGCCCTATAACTTACCCCTACAAACACTGCCGCATCGAGCCATGCTAGTGCGTGCGAGTGGGAACTGAGATGCCGGGAGGAGTTACTTGCGTGAGTGAAAACTGCCCCCTTAGGCTCCTCGTGGATATTAAGGTTAGATTTGCAAAGCCTTTGCTGAAAATTCTGTGGGGCAAGAATTTACAGGTGTGCACGACTGTCAAAACCCAGCGTACAGCGTTCACTGCTATTATAGGCAGATGCATGGAAAAAATTCAATTTTCTTCATTCAAGACAGACTCTGATAACCAACTAGTAAAACTCAGACTATAATTTCTTATTCAGTGTTCCACATGAGATGCATTTTGCTGAATTTAACATGTTTTGCTGTTAATGGATTTCACAGTGTGTTGCCATTTTTATACAGCTGTCCAAATAAAATATTGTGTACAATGATGTGCTTTTACTGCTTTGCTAGCCTGCAAATGGCAGCCACTTCTCCAGTTTAAGCCTTAGGAAAACGGAACAACTCTTCGACTAGGCCATTTAATGCACGTAGTTTGGGTTTCTAGTGTTCTTTTCCTAGTAAGTCACGTTCAAACAAGAATAAAGATGCAAGACAGATATAATTACACCTTGTACATTTATGGTCTAATAGTATTTTCACTGAAAGGAAAAACAAACCCCAACATTTTCAGGTGTTAATAATAAAAGAGTATTAAGTCATACTTCTAGGAGTAACAGGCCAACACCTTCGTGTTACTTGAAATCTGGCCTCCTAGCCTGCATCACAACAGTTTATTTTCTTTAAAATTGCAGACCAGTGTTTAGATTGCAGGGACTACTGCTGCACAAAACACAAACCACTCGGTAGTTAATAGTTTACAAGAAATATCTGCGCTGAACTCCAGAACTGCTAACCTTCACCAGCTTGAGCTGCTTGGCAGTGAAGCATTTACGAGCAACTGCACCGTTTCAAAACAGGCTGTTCAGAAAACACATCGCGAGTTTTCCCCACATCAACTCTACGTGGACTCTTTGGCACCCAAAGCTGAACGTTTGTGCATAGAAATCTCCTCCAATCAAAGAGTATGACGGGTACCTTGGCATTGGATGCCATGACAGTGGAGGTTAACACTGTTGGCACACTTACAAAAAAGAATCCTTACAAGTTTCAGTGAAAACGTGAAGAACCTAGCTTTCCTTTTAATAATGCTCCAATATCATATTTAACTTTTCTGATACCTTAATTATTTTTTGTAGTACTGGATTTCTGTATAACTTTGGGGGGTAGGACAATATGCTGCCTTTGGTTTTTTTTAAGAGACAAAAGAAAATTTTAAAAGGACTATAGACTTAAATTTCAGACCATTATTTTTGAATTATTGTAATTATACACACAGCAAAAAAAAAAATTATAGATTGCTTCTTCATTGTATTTTTTTAAAATTTTCCGTTGAACTATATCAAAGGATATATAAATTAAAAAGGCTTAGATTAAAAAACCCAACATTCTCCATCCAGATTTTCAAATGCAATATAAAGTAAACTAACCAAGCAACTAACATCTCATAATTTAAATTCCCCATTCCTTGAAAGCTCATCATTCAGGTTTACCGCAGACATTGCTTACTTCAGTTTCTGGCACATTAGAACTAGCCTCCAAAGGAAATTCTCTACATTGATGTTCTTCTGTAAGTGGGGTCACAGCTATTAGCAGTTTTAAAAGATTTTAAAGGGGTCAGGAGAATGGATTTGCTTTCCTTTTTTTCTCCCCAAATCCTAGATTTTAAGAATAAATACTGAAGCAAAAGGTGAAAAGTTGCTCTGTTTTTTTTCTTTTCGTATTTTCTTAAGAAAAAGAAAAAAAAGGGAAATTCTTAACTCGAAAGTTAAAAAAGGAGAATACTGGAATACTATTCGCTGGAATACTTTCTCCCTTTCAACTCTAGCTATCTATATCCAGCCCAGCTTGAATCAGTTACTGTTCATTGCATGAGGTTTCATCATTTAAATTTTGTTGCCAATATTTATTCCTGGATATAGCTCAGAGTCATGGGGTTTAAGAAATATTTGTCCATACCCCAATAACACGTGATAGCTGATGCATGCAAAACATAACAGCAGAGGACATACCACTGGTGCTAGCTGATGTTGATCCTTTAAAACACCCAAACTCTATTTGGGGCAAAACCTAAACCCAATGGGTCTGCCTAGCCTGAATCACGCTAAAAAACTTGCCTGTGAATGACAAATAAGATATAGTCATCATAAAATCTAAACGCTTCACAGTTAGATGCACATCGTTCAAAAGATTTGGTCATTTTTTAACATTTTGATTGTCCATCAGATGCTGGATGACGTGCGTCCGAAGGTAGGATTAAATCTCCAGCGGGCTGCGATTAACTGAAGTAGCCATTTATACACATCTGAATTCTGCTGTGTACTTCCTACCTGCAATGCCATTTCTTGCAGTTGTCTTCTCCACCAATGCAGGAGGTGCAAAAGCAGGAAATACCAGACAAAATTGGTTTTGGCCTTATCCTACGGGAAGCAGGAGGTAAAAATGCTCAACTCTTCCCATGGGGTCAGCACCTTGTTCAACCCATCTGTCCCTGGGTTTGTGCCGGCAGGACAAAGCACAAAATGCAAAGTGGAGGAGGAGAGGCAGGAGAGAGCATATAGGTGAAAAAGACAACTGTGGAAAACACCATGACCAGTGAGGTGTTTTGACCTACTATGGAGCTCTTTCTTCTGAAGACCATGGTATTCATACACATGGTTTCTTTGAGTTTTTCCAGTTCTGGCGGGACAAAAAAGATTTTTCATTTATAAAATCATGATTTGCCAATTCTTTTAAGTTTGACATTACTGAAGGGAAACCTGAAAGGGACAACCTGAAGTCTTCTTCCTCAAGCCTACCGTGCAATCACACAGTTGTTATCGGCTGCTGCAAGAATAGTAAGCTTTTTACTTTTTAATTAAAGAAATTTAATTTTTAAAATGGTACACAACAAATCTGCCAAATCAAAATACTCCGTTTAAAACTTTCTGATTCTTACAAGGGCACAAAGCTGACAAAAGTTACTAATAAACTGAATAAGGAGTTTGTGACAAAACATTTGCTATACAAGCAAGCGAGCGCATCTGGTGCAAATGACAGAGACTATTTGTGCAAAGACTTTATCTATGCTAGGAGCCTTGAAACACTGGAAAAACGTAAAAGCATTTAAATAATTTACATGGGCTTAATTCCTGGGGATCCCTTGCAAGGAACCTCGGGGTAGAAAAGTTTTCTTCCACAAATGAAAAAAGGTGCCAGTAGCCCAAAGAGGCAGAGCATACAGGGAAGGCTGGGTTTGATTTGACTTGCTTGCCAGCTATTACAAAACAGAAATAAATTTTTGTTAAGGGCCATGTCAGTTGGTAACCTCTTGTTCTAAGAGACCAGATTAAACCTTCCCCAAGGTTAGGGACGCTGTTCAGTTTGAAGTATAATTAAAGGCAATGGGCCAACTGTCTCTCTTTGAAGTCAACCAAGTAACAGGAGGAACAAATCTGGACCTCTACAATACAGACAAACCATTTTTCTCTGGTAACTAGAGTTAGGGTTCAGCACATGTAAGCCAGTACCCTTACTGATTCAAAACCAGAGCACTGTTCCGTAAGAAAAAGAAAAAGAAGCACTTTAGGTCCAATACTCAGAAGTGCCGAATATTGAACCTGATATTCAGACAGAGTGGAATCCAGGATTTTATCAGTAGAAAAGCAATTTAATTATATTTTACTAATATTATATACTTTCTTTTCCCATTTTCCTATGACTGGAAGCAGTCTGGAACCTCGTCTAGGTTTCCCCAAAGAGGCCCAAAAAAAGACTTTTATAACCCTGCCACAAGCTAATTCCTAACTAACCCAGTATGGGTTTTTCCAGCTTCACCGAACATTCATTCCTTTGTTCCTTACTCACTTGTCATATTTCAGCTTTCTCACAAAAAGGCACAAAGCTTCCTGTTACTCAAGAAAGGCAGTAATGGTACCAGATGCTTCCAAACCAATAAATTCGTTTGGCAAATAAAGAAGAAACGGGGGTAACATCTACTTTCTCCAGATAAAACCATTGTCTGTTAATAAGCTCCCATAAAGAAATCATCAACACCTAGATTTTAGGACAGAACTGATGCAGACATTAGTCCCACAATTCACATGAGGAGAAGAACAACTTCCTGAACACCTTATCTATATTAAGTCTGAAGACTATACCTAGAAATGATGGAGGGTTTGCTCCCTCCTCCACCCCAAAGAAATATTCTGGTGTTTTTTTCTTGAAAGTAGGACACAGAGGGGTGCTGACCTCTCCACTGGGAAGGAGTAGAGTCGTTTTGTCATCTGCAGGGAGAACCCAAACCCCATATGGTGAGGACTTGCTTTCTTTTCCAGATTTAAGATTAGCAAAGAGGGGCTAAGAAATTTGTTTGTGAACTTGGACATAGCCACGCACATATAAAATATCTGAGAAACAGGCAGAAAGCATCTCTGCAGACTCTTAAATACAAACGTTCAACAGTTTTCAAGGTTAATAGCATTAATAAAAATAAAGAACAGGTTGCACATTCAGAGAAATCACTGCTACACAGGGCAAAGTTTACCAAAAAATAGCATTTTTTTGCCACGCTGCCTAACTGATGTTGAAAGGTTGGGAATAGATTGAGGTGCTTGCTAATGATAACTTTGAAGAAACATCACACTTAAAACTCAGACTGATTGCAGAAAAGGTGTTTTATCAACTGCACACTTTATGAATAAATATGAAACTACCAGGAAAATGTTTAAACAGGTGTAATCACAACTGCATATGAAAATTGAGTTTGGAGGCTGTAAGGAATCTTAACACAGTTAAGAAAGAATGAAAGCAATGTAAAACTGCGATCATAGCCGATTATGCATGTATCATGCAAAACAGGAATGTTGTCATAGCAGCTATAAAAATGTCAGTGAAAACTGAACTACTATTACCAAGTTGTAAATGAAATGAAAAATGCAAAAGGAATATGTGAATGAATACATTAAGGGAAATGTTATTTCTTTCCTGGTAGATAAACAAGCAAAACAAAATACATTCTCGTGAAACCGGGTAATTTGTATGAACAAATATGCATAGATAACAATTGCAGGAGGCCACATCTGCGCAGTACGACTGGATAAAATTATTAAGATTTTGGGTAATGAATTTTCCAGCCTTAGAAAGGAAGAGACAATAAAAATGTAATGTTATGAAACCAGTTTCAGAGTAAGAAACCAATTAAGTAATAGATTGTATAAGGGCCAATATTGTTCATACTAAAATAAAGGGAGTTTCTTCTGCCTGTCAGCAATGGCAATTTAGCCTTTTATACACTATACTCATTACAATGTTATTTAAATACTTGCACAAGTGCTTAACGCTAAAAATAATTAACACAAAACATAGAAGCCCAGGGCTTAGAATTGGACAAAATAACACAAGGACCTATTGGCATAAGCAAATCCCTCTGCCCAAGAGCCCGAGCCAGCAGCAAGCTCCACTCAGGCAACGTCTCCTGCAGCGGCGCCGGCAGGACTCCGGCCAGCCCGCAGCACTCACGTGCGGCAGGATTCAGGCTCTCATGTGCGTGTGGAAACATCATGTATGTTTTTCATCTGTTAAGATAAGCACACTTAGCTTTTTTTCCCCAAAATTAGTCTCTCACAATAGCCAGCCACTGCAAAACCAAAGTCTAGTACATATTGTTAATTAAAGCAAGTCCACATAGAATTGGATATTGAAGCAAGCCCTGGGTAAATATATGAAGGTTGTACCTTCGTTTCTGCATTAAAAGAGCAATTACTTGGAATATGCTTTACAAACATCAAAGTTAAAAAAATATTTTTGAGTTCCTAATGTGTCCATAATTAATTCACACATTCAGCTGTTGAGTCCAGAAATATGTTCCTGTTGATAATTTGCATCTAATGCTTCAAAAACAATCTGGCACATTTTTATTTGCCTTAATGTCTGAAAGCTATTACCAAGACAGCGCTTTACAATGTCATCATCGTTGCTACCACATATACACTTTAACTAACACTAGTGCTTAGGTCTGAAGAGCTTCCCTCAAGACCTGTTTTGTCTCAGGACGCAATGTCATGACGGTATCTTAATGGAAGGGAACGTATTTACCCAATAGCACCCTTAAACTTTAAATCAACTAGAATTCAAGTAGTGTTAAACAAAATACACAGCAAAAGGGGAATTTTACAAGAATTAAAGTTGCCCTTCGTCCAATATTGACTATATTTATTTCATATTAAATAAAAAGATGTTTTACTGTAAGAGCGATTCCGAGAAGCGTTAGCCATCCGCCACTCCCAAATCAATGAGAATGAGGAACAAAGCACTTCACAAGATCAGGCCTGAGTACCAGAAATGCTTCACGTCCTCATCAGAGATGCCCAGGGCTAGTATTTCCACATGTATAAAAGTCAGTTCTGCAAAAATGATCCTTACCTACGTTCTTTTCACATACACGTGCACTTAGAATCTACTGTGACAAGCAGGAGTCTAAGACCAGCAAAAACGAGTCCAAATTTTTATTTATATAACATATAAATTAGCAATTTTCTTAAGATACGGATTTATTAAAACTGTAATTTCCTAAATCAAAAGATAAAACTGTTTGCTTCAGTTTTTAAACAGAAGAGGAAAACATAACTGGGAATATATTTGATTATGTTTGATTTTGAATACTGTCTCAACCCCTTCACCACTGTGCTGGTTTCATCTCAGTGATGGAGCTTGGTATCAACTGCTAATTCTTTTGGACATAAAATCAGCTTTCTAAATTGCTGCTTTTTAGAAAATTATGAGCAACAAACTCATTTTGTAATTTTTAAATATTATGTTATTTTTAAATGCTAACAAAATAACAAACCTATATTTGGTCATTTTTTGTTTATAATACTTGCAAGTACCTGAAAGAAACATAAGTGTGGATGGGTGTTATCCCTCCTCTTTGTGTTTAATTCTGGCAGAGTGTTTCCAGAACTTGAAACATGATCTCCAGGGGCAGCAAAGGCAATTCAGATACTAGGTGTCCTACACTACATACAATGTATGATACGCCACGGCTTAGGTCAGTCCCCAGAAAACTTTCCTCATTCCTCCAAACATGGTGTTTTGGTAACTTGGTCGTTCCCACCACATCAAACAGGGAGGTGTTTATCCAGACAGCAGTCCAAGAACCAGACCACTGAACAACTGCAATGCGACTTCTGGAAGTTTTCCCTCCAGCACTCCCTTTTGTCCCTGGTGGCTCTCAAAGCACAAACAGGGCCTCATGCTTCACATCGCACGTACCGCAATACGTCCAGCCTGCGCCCCCCTCCCTCCCTCGCTGCTCACCGGCATTCGTACGTGAATTTTGACTGGGAGCGCTAGCAATTGCACGTGTAAGGACGGGAGCGGCACCGGGGAAGGGCTCTGCTGAGCTCCGAGGAGTCGGACAGCCTCTCGTAAGCCCACAAACACACTCCTCTGGAGCCAGAGGCCCGAAGGTCCTGCAGCAATCCCAGTGTTACAGCACGACCTGTTCAAGCGCTAACTGCGCCCCAGCTGAGTTTCCCGTGCGCGTTTGCCAGGAGACTTTGTCAAAGAAAGGGAGAGAGAAGGGCAGGGACAGTTGTTCATCTTTTTTGAACATTAAATAGAAAACATCCCCCATCTAACCGAGACAGAGAGAAGTACTTCCACTTCTCTTACCCAAACAGTTGCCCCAGTACGGATCCCAATGCACTTTCCCTTGATACTAGGCAATCTGGCCTGCTTGCAGAGCAACAAGTCTCTGGAATTTTGTGCTCCCCAAAAAATATTAATTAGGGCACTCAGCCTGGGTGTGGGAACAGCACAGCTGTAAAAACCCAATCGGAAAACCCTGAGCCAAATCCTGGTGCTCCCTGCACAGGGGTCTGAGTGGGGACTCCCTTGACAGTGCAGGACAGGGGAGTGCCAGGGCCCTTTCCCTGGGGCAGCCACCGCTCACGTGCCCTGGGGACTCGGTGGTGGCCCCGCCATGGATGTTGAAGTTCCGCGGCTCCCCCAGCCACTGGGGAGAAGCTGCACTGACAGATTTCCATGCTTCCGTCTGCTGCCATGGCTGCTCAGTGCCCCCCGTAGAGCCCACGGCTGCGTATGCCCATCTTCCCCTGTATCTAATAGAGACTGCACATCAGAGGCAGTGGTAGGTGGGGAGATAAGGGGGAGAAGCTTTAAACATTGCCAGGTCAGCGCAACAGGAGGTAAGCAAGTACAGAGGCAGCAGGAACTACTGAAAGTTTTTGATATACTCCCAGGTGGACTCCCCAATGCCTGTAAATGTTTCAAAGGGGGATCCCCTTTCTGTGGGCATGGAAATGTTTCAAAGGAGCCCCAATCAGTGCAATGTTTCAAAGACCTCTACTCTCTAAAAATTCCACCCTGAACCCCCCCCCCCCGGCTGAAAACATTTCTAAACAGATCCCTTCTTCCTGGCTAACCACAGCTGAGGAGGTCTGTGCTGCTGCTTACAGACCTCCTACAGGCCCCAGTGTAAAATGAAACAAAACATCTACCGTTTACCTCCTTTGGGGATGTATCCAGCCTGCGCCTTCCCCAGGGACCCTGCCCAAGACCCAATATGCCTCGGTGTTTGTGCACAGGATATGAAGGGCTAGAGTGCAGAAGGGTAATTTTTCAAAGTGGTGTGTGGGAGTAGCACTGGAAATTCCCTGCATACTGCTTTGAAAAAAATATACCCCCTACCTCCATGAATTATGAGCAGGGCCTCCGACTGCAGGCTGAGAAGCCAAGAGGTTGAAGAGAGAGGCACAGCCAACTTAACTGGATGCACTTCTTAAGACTCCGCTATAAGGAATAACTGAATTCTTTAATCATATTACAGACACTGATACTTAAGAGGTGTCGCTGCTACAGAGCAGGGATTCCTTTGTTGACAGTCACTTCAGCAGAATAAAACGAAGCAAGTGCTTAGGATACCTCAGCTATTGATTTTGTGTTTCTCAAAGTATGAGAACAAAGTGCTGCTGAGAGGTCTTGGATTACCAAAGCCAAGGGTTTTTTTTACCTAAAAATTACATGTCAAGGCTAACTTCATTGTCTTGGCTCACTTCAAATTCAAAGAAGAGATAAAAATCTCTCCCTGGAAATGCTTATCCTACTCAAACTCTTATCTTAGATTGGTATCAATCATTCATTGTCCCCAGACAGCATCTCAATGACTATATTAAACCAGACACCTTAATTGTAGACAGATACAAGTTCATTGAGATGAGTCCACCCTAAGCTCCTGAGGAGACACAGTCTAAGGCAAGCTCCCCCCCGGCCTCAAAACACCCGTATGTTCACCCTGGGATCTCAGTGCCCCCCCAGCACAAACAAATCCTCATCTTTAGATCTTAAATTGACAACAATGACAATAATAAGCCCTGTGACCCAGACCTGGGCTGCAGGAACAGCTATATTAGCTTCCTTCTCTCGCTGCCCATCTGGCTAGACTTGGTCTAACACAGAGAGGGGAAACTCTTGCACCCCTTATTTTATAAGCGATAAAGCAGCCTGAGCAGTAAGGAAGTATGTGCCCATCTCTCCTACGGCCTGAGTAAGGGATCAAGGCTCTTGGGCTTTGAACAAAGGGCACAGGATTGCCCAAGAGGCAATCCATCACTCTCCTTACTATTACTGACCCAGCGCTGTGCAAATCAACAAAAAAAATATGCACAGCATTTATCCCTGGAGAAAAGGTGATATCTAGTCAGTGATATCTAGTCTCTCCTTTCCCCTTCAGTATTCTCCAGTAAAGAGCAAATACCAACAGCAGACTCACTGACAACACTTTTTCGGAGGCAGTCACACGTCCCGAAGGAGAGGGGGCCCAAGTGCCTTGTGAACCGAGATGCCCACAGCAGGAGGAAGCCTGGCTCCGTGTTAAAGGTTTCTATACTCTTTCCTAAACTGCACCATAAAAAAAAAAAGTGATGACTTGAACTTAATGAATGTTCTCAGTCCATATCTTGGCAAAGCGACACAAAGACATGACACAATGGAATAATCACGCATTTTTTAACCACGTCCTGGTATTTACAATGTTCTAGGTGTATGGAACTGAGTCCGTATGCACCTTTGTATTTATATAGAGTTCTTCCAAACATGTATAATAACTTATGTACAGCTTCAAGGAAACAAGAGGTACAGTTTTCACAAAAAGCAGCGCCACGCTTTACTCAGCCTCCTCTGCCTTGTGTTTTCCAACACCACTAATCGTGAACCTTGTAATGTCATATATACCATTGTGTATTATTCCAGACAGCACTAATTTGGGGATATACGTAAATAAACTTCACACATAAGATACTGGAAAATGAACAAATTACATCTTTCCAAGAGAAAAAAGAATTCCCTACTCAAATCAAGCAGAACCTTAATTCAGCACTCCATGACCTCTGTATTTAAAAATCATTTATTAGCTACTAGATCACAAATTAAGTTGAAACAAGTGCTAAGCTTGCCTAAGGACGTCTTTCTTTCAGGCTTCTTAAAAAAAAAAAAATCTAGGGGGGAGCTACATGAAATCACTGTGGTCCAATTAACAAGGATCTCACTCTTCAAGCTTGCAAACAAGAGATTACATTAACACCTGCTACAAAAGCAAACATTTTTAGATATCTTCATCTTAACCTGCTTGACATTGACTTCAAACTCCTGCCTGGCTCTCGGATGAAAATTATTGTGACTGACATGTATATTTTTCATTTGGGGGTGGGGGTGTGAAGACTGTGTCAGTCCACGTTTCTGTCTCTCTGGTATTTATGCATAATTCACTTCAAAGATAATAGGAGTTACGTACATGCATTGATGGCAGAATAGTTTCCTAAATGTAAAACTGTTGAAGGAAAACCATTATGCTTATAGGAGATAAATGCTGCATGCGAACATATGAGACACAGAGTGCGCTGTAGGGTCCTTGAAGGATCTCATCCAACATATGCCTACAGTGGCATGTGTGAGTAACTCCTTTGTGGTCTATGCATCAAAATAAACTGACCTCTCGGGCCAACATATATATTTATAACATCTGTACAGACAGGAAAAACATTTCTTTGCATTCATCAGAAAAGCAATCATACAGCTGCAGCAGAAATACAACCCATCAGATTAAAATAACACTTTACTACAAACTCTTGCAACAGGACTGTAGTAGAAGGTAGCAAGCACTGATTTTTAAAACACTTATATGTCTGAAAAGTTGAACTTTCTGAAGTCCAGAATTGTTGGAAAAAGAAGAAAAAACCCATCGAAATAACTCTGTAAGTGTTTTGTTTTGACAGTGTTCCTCAGGAATTCACCACACTTAGCTGGGAAAATGCTAGCAGTTAAATCTATTCAATGTCATGACATACAAAATTGAAACATAATTGCTCCTAAGTGGTTGACAACTGGCAAGTACTTTTTACATGGATAGAGAGAAATTTATGCTATCAAATGGAAGATACTGTCAAAAGTTTGATTTTAATATAAATGAAAATGCTACACGAGGACTCAAAAGGATAAGGAAAAAAGCTCAGCAGTAACACTTTTATAACCACATATTTAAAAAGCTTTGAAGTGAAGAATCGTTACATCAAAATCATTTTCCTTGAAAGATAAAAAAAATAAATTACAGCATGAATATTAACAAGTTATTAGAATAGTGAATTTCAAAGAGCAGCAAAAAACAAGCAGCCGATGAGTGGCCTAGTTTAAAGAATGTCTTACCAATCATATGGTTAGCGACATGGATTTGTATCTCTCTCTCATTCTCAAAGGTCATCTGGCACTTGATGCATTGATAGGTCTTTTTCTGTTTAATAACCAAAAAGAGATTAGAGAAAACTGCACTGTAGCATAAGGCAAGTGTGATCATGAATATAGCATGTTACGTGCTTCGACTTTCCTCCACCGAGGCCTTTTCTGCTCATATATCCCCAACAAGACACCAAGTTGGGCTGGGCTTCTCTGGGACCATGAATACAATCTCTAATTAACAGCCTGCTCTAGGAGAATTTTTAAATTCAACTCAAAAAATTTCAAATTATAGTACTCGAAAATCTGATTGAGTACTTCAGCCACAATCAGATTGCTCGTGTCATTTAACCCATTGCAGTAAAAATTCCTGTAGAGTGAAATAAAAGACATTGAAAGGTAACTGTTTGTTCAGAAAAAGATCAAATTTGTCAAAAACGTCCATCTTTAGTTAAAACCAAAATACAGTAGGCAAAACACCTACAGTTACCTGGGGAAGTGAAGGACAAAAGGAAAAAATACATTTTGTAACGGTCTCCCATCAGAAATCCTGGAAAAACTGCATTACCACAAAGTATGGTTTCCTAGCACAATCTGTGGTGGATTTTCTCCACCCCAAAGTCATACCAGGGAGGCTTAGCTGCAGAAGTCAGGAGACAGCGTGAAGAGGCAACTACACGAACCATTTATTCAAACAGGGAAAGTGGGGGTTTGCACTCAGACTGACAGTGGTGCATGCAACGCGACAGGGAAAAATCCAAGAAATCATTTGTAGAAATTAAAATGCATGTTGACAAGTTAGACATCCCAATTAGGGAAAAAACAAAACACTAACGCTAAGCTTTTGTACACTTGCAAAAACTCTCACTTGCCAAAGCAGAAGTACAGTGCTTTGGTTTAAATGTGCACGCTCAATTACTGCATGGGAATATGCTATCTAAATAGACATCTTTTGACGTGCGATTTAGAAAAATCGGGCCTTTTGTGTCTACTTCTTCCTAGAGAAGAACTCCTACTGCAACACTTGCCACCAGGCGTGAGCACGAGCACGAGCACGAGCACGAGCCTGCGGTCCGTATCCTTACAGCTAGAGTGGGCGGCAGCAGAACATCGGTGAAATCTGCACGCGCTGGCCACAAGCTCAGTTAGCTGAGGAACGGGTGAGAGTCCCAAGCCATTAGCACCGAGAAACCCAATTCAGTAAACACCACCTTCTCAACTGTTGTGAAGCAAAATATTTTGTGGGTATTTTTTGTGCACTTTAGAGGCACATTAGGTTTTTTGTGCAGCCTCCACCCCACACCTACATATAGAATCCCATTTTTAGGACAGCAGTAATAAGTCAGAAGTTTTGAGTTAAACAGAGGAGTTGCTGTCACCCCTCTGCGCATGGGAGCCAATTTCCTCGAGCACCTGCTGAGGAAAGAACAAATTAGGTGCTGCCGAGAGCTTCTTAACTACTTCCCATGTCATCAGTGGCAACAAGTTAGCCTGCTGGAGGTTAATGAACAGGCTGTAATACCATAATAACAAATGCATCAGCCTATGGATGTTATGCGTATTCCACGAATTCGGTACGCAGTATGTGTTTGCACATAGGCAGGGCTTTCTAGGCTAAAACGACAATGGGTGATTAACATGATAATAGGAAGAGGGCTATACTTCATTGGCCGAAACCTGACACAGCCAACCATATAAAAGGAAATAGTTTGGATTGGCTAGTTATCCCTAGGCAGCTCAAGAAAGTATCCTCCTGGAGTCCATTCAGAAATCAAGGCTGTTAATGGAAAAGCAGCTGGATTTCTGCAGCACTCTTTCTTGGGAATCTATTCCGGCAGACGAGCACAGCACACATACGTCCACACGTCCTCTCAAACACACTGGCATACACATGCTGAGGGCTCCTAACTTGAAAAACAAAACAATACACAAAAAAATCTCGGAAAAGAAAAATGGGATTGGGCGGTGAACGATTCATGTGGTCACATTTAAAAGTTGAAACCTTCCTCCTCTTTAAAACTTCAAAGCTGACTAAGTTCTGTGCCTTGTTCAACACTTATCTCTGTTATGAGGGTTCTCTAAGTAACGAGCTAAGAAGGACAATATTTCAGCTCAACTCTATTTCAAACCTTTAAAGTTATATTAAACACAGACAAATGATTCTTCTTTTTTTTTTTTAATTGATTTCGGTGCTTCTGAAAGCTACTTACTAACAGATCTGGAGACAGGATGTCTTTGTTTACCCACAGACCCAGCGCGAACTCCTCCACACCATTTCATAAACTTATAAAACACTCCGCTTGGCATGAGCACCCCTCAGAGAAGACGGCAGATTTCAGACTTCCTCTGAGTATTATCTTTAGCCTCAGCTGTGACACACGCATGCAAAAGAGCAGTTCGACTGTGGCGATGGCTCTCGTGATAGGGTACCCCGCTTGATATGGCGTGAGGTTCATAAACGGCCTCATACAGGCCGCGAAAGAACTATAGCTAGATTGGCACTCAAATGTATATGCGAGAGATGGAAGAGCTGAATTTTGGCTCATTAATAATTCTCTGTAAAAGAATGTGACAAAACCAGACTTCCATTCTCAGTAAATGGGGACCGCTAGTTCTAGTGCAAGGTTGTGTTTTTTGTGGCACCAAATATGATCTTCTACTACCGCTTTTGTGGGTATCATGGCTTCACAAACATTATTAATAGGTCAATTATCTCTTTGTAAAGTTTCACCTTGACATGTGGTGACAACAAAGGTACCCAGACTCTGAGGAGCTAACAGAGTCTAGGTGATGGCATCTAGGGGACATAAGAGACCAGATGAGCAGGCATTCAGCTGAGAGCTCAATCCCCATTAAGTCAAGATATTTAATTCTAATTTTGGCACAACATAATAGTATTAAGAACAGAGGGTTCTGGCTTCTTTTCTGAAGTAACTATTGTTCCCATGGGTTTTCCAGACTGTCCTCCTTTAAATCTGGAAATGGTTTCCTGTTCTACAAAGAAAATATTCCTCCATTCAAGTGGATTTACAAGGGAAGAGAAAGGGTGCGGGGGAGAACAAAGAGAAGGAACTGAGTCCAAGAAAGTGTGCAGGAGAAAAGGAACTGAATAAAGGAGCACAACAGGATTCATTCTTCCAACTTTCTATGCCATCTCCTTTGCTTCTTCAGTCCAAATAACCTAGGTGGGCTAAATATAGTAACACCATTCAAGATGGAAATTTGATTGAAGTGTAAGCATTTGCCATTGTCAACATTAAACAAGCGTTGTTCGTGATAACTATGGCACAAAATAAGTATAAATTCATTGTAAGAGAACGAGTAGCCTGAAACATGACTGTTTCCAGTATTGCAAGAGGCAATGAGAAATCTCAAGATGAAACAACTAGTAATGTTTCTCAAGACATGCACGTTCCTCTAGAAGAAGTGTTAAAAGGAATTAATAAAATGTACTCAAAACTGAAGCTCCTACGCACAGAAATATGTTCAGAAAAATTAAAGCATTACCTCTAATGCAATCATAATAGAATAAAAAAAGGTCTTGAGCTATACATGTGCCAGATACTGGAATGGGACCTCCACTTGTGAAGCTCATCTAAAAAAATCCTTTCAGTCCTATCCAAAAAGAATAGCTCATGTAGAACTATAAGAATCAAACATATATTGACGTTAGAGCAACCTTTTACTAAAAAGGCATATTTTATTTATTCCTCTTAGCGATGTTCCATACAGAAGACCATCAGCTTCACTTAAAATCTCCTAATACAAATCCTCTGATGCAGATGTTTCCACGTACAGGAAGCAAAAACTTCATCTGTCTGGAAATCTACCTTTATTGACCATCGTGATTAGATCCCAATTAGATGTCCTAGAACCACAGGCTTCGAGGAACTCATAGATATTTCTTCCTGGTTGTTTGCCATACTAAAATGTAAGTGAAGAAAATGGAACACAAGGTTCAAGGGGTTATGTGCTTTCTCTTTCATTCTTATAGATATAAAAAAAAGCAACCACAAACCTGCCAAGCAATTCTGAGTGCTTTTTGATCCTCATCTAGCTGTCTCCAACAGATTTTCAGAACAAAACCTCCAAAAATTCAATAGTAAAAACCCCAAACAAAACAGAACAAAATATTCATACTCCCTTTGTGGAGCTCTATCTATGTGCGTACATACGTGAACATAAATACATACAGTAAAAAGGAATGATTTTTTTCTCCTGCTCTATCTTTTTTTTTTCCTCCCAAATATTTTCACTTTTTATTGATCAAGAGCTAATATTTATTTTCCTCATCCCTTCCACTTTGGGGTTAAATTATCTTTTAAGGTTTTTTTTTCTGAAATTCCCCTAGGCTTCCACACTCTCTTCTTCCGTTCAAGAAGTATAACTGCTGACAGAGTGATTTCCAACATTCAAAGTAGTTACGTATTTTGTAGATCGCCATCACCTTTTCCATTTCCTTGGAGTTCATTTGGCTGATTCTTATTTACTCCGAAGTATATGACCACTATTTAAAATCTGATCTCCCTATATTTTCTTTCTGACTGTACCTTGTCCTAATTTTCAACTGCTTTTCTGTTTAAGAAACAAAGATCAATAAGGTGTTTAAAAAAGAAATGTAGAAGCGCTCATGAATTGGAGAGAAGCAGCTCTTGTCTGGACATCTGCAGATGACTCTACATGCATTGCGCACTTAAGAAAGACTGCTCCAGTAAAATGGTATTTTACCTGTGCGCAGCATGCTAACAAGATGATTGTGTTCAACTTGCTTAGCTTTGCTATGAAGCGAACGAAGTTAAGTAAACACTATTCTTGAAATACAGGGTTTTATCACCATTTAAAAGACTGTAATTCTTTGACAGCTCCTGGGCTAGGCAGACACAAAGGGCACTCATTGCCTTGAGAAACCTGAGTGAAACACCAACAGTTTCCACGTGAACGGATATCAGAATTCAGGTCTTGTACCTATAATGAAGGGCAAGATAATGAATTCTTCCTAATAACAATATATCCATTCCTGGGATGCATACTACAAAGGTCTCCGATATTAGCATATGTGCAGGCCATAGACACCTGTCGAAGGTACCATTTGCCATCATCACAAATGCTGATTTTTCATTATCTTCTACAAAGGAACTAAGACCTTTCCTCATGGGGTGAAATTCAAAGCATTTACCTTATTGAAGAACTTAAAACTCTCCCCTGGGAGAACAAGCATGGAAACTGTCACTGAAAAGAAAGAGTTAAAGCAAGAAATAAGGGCAGAAAATGGCAATGTGTTCTGCTTCTGATAGTTGACAGCAAAGAAAAGGTAATACTTTAGGCTAAAGGCACAGCCACATGAAGTCAGAATTAGTCCTACCTAAGAGAACAGAGGTGTTTTAAAGAACTTAGAAGGAAATAAAGGCCTGAGGAGGAGGAAGGAGAATGACCTAGCCAGAGCCCCAGCCAAACTCTCAAAAGGTATCACACTGAAGGAGGGATATTTCCATTCCTCATTCTTCTGCAGAGTTAGGTGTGCGTGCCTGGAGGCTTAGTCACACATTCACCACACCCAGAGGGAACAATATCCAGTTGTTTTAATAAAAAGGCATTTAAAAAAAAAAAAAAAGAAATTAAACTTTCTGTGGGATTCACTCAGAAGTCTGGAACGGGGCATTGAGGCCGGCGGGTGCTGGGGCAGGCAGTGCCATGCTCCGAGCTGGCCCCGCACAGCCCGGCTCGGCCAGACGCTGCCGCCCCGCACGCCCCGGCGCTGAGCCAGACCCAACAAGTCCCGCTGGGGACACAGCCTGCGCCAGCTCTATTTGAGGCATCTCAGCCTGTGTCCTCAGGATGTACTTAGGGTCTTCTATTACTTCCTGAGTCTCTGGTGTTCTAGTTGAATAGTATTTTCAGGTTCTTTAATGCAGTAAGATGTTTTTGTGGGTGCTTTAATTAGCAGATTGACATAAACAGGCATCCACGGCTGGAATTATTCATTAGGAGTTGGGTGCCTAATTTCCTTAGATACTTTTGAAAATCTCACCCCATCATGTTTAATTAAAAATGTCAGATGATATCAATACTCAGATGTGTCTGCTGTTGGTCTCCTGAGAAGATTTCCAAAATCTACTTCTCATTCCATCTGTTCCTGACAGAGGAAGGACTGACTTGGCCCATTCTTGAACCAAAACATCAACAAATAATTTTAAAAGACTATAAACTGCAAATGATATTAATCTCTTGAGTAGGCTTCTGAAACCTTACTTGGATCTGCATGTTCCCAGGTATCTTGTAAGCTAAGCAATGGGAAAGCAGGCTGTCTACGAACATTAAAGGAGAGCACACTTACATGTAACCTGCATTAGACAACAATTTCCAGATTTGCTAAGAAAACTTCTTATCTTACAAGAGGGCCCTGAAGCAGGTCTTTTTAAAATCACTTTTAAAATCATACACGCACACACACACACGCGCACATAAGCACGCCAAGTAGCCTCACAGTGTTCACTCTGACAGACATCCATAAGGACAAGCTCTTTAACATAGAAATTTGGTTTAGGTGAGAATTTGGGAGGCAGGGTGGAATTCACTACATTTTTCCTCAAAAGTTCTTTTATCCTCCTGCTCGTGTTTAGTTCCCTGGTAAGAAATAATCTCATTCCTCAAGTATGACAGAGCAGATATTTTTTTGTTTGTTTGTTTTGGGTACTCAGCATCTCCTTTCTTGATGGAAATGCCCCAGCTTTTCCAGATCTGCCAGTTCAGCAGCATCGTAATTCATGGACAAACTCAATCCCCACCGTTCAAGCGTCTCAGCTCTCTGTTGGTAAATCTAGGGCAGTTTTATGATAAAAAATCTGATGTGCTGCCACTAGGAATCAAGGAGCCTGCAAGGCTGAGTAACATCTAATTTGTCTATGTGTGTTACTCCAGCTTTCCTTCTGTTTTGGTTTTTTCTATAGTAGCACAAGTAATTTTATAAAGTGTCAGTTTAAAAAAAAGGAACATCGGATCAGTTCTGAGTCACATCGAAGGTCCACATTTTACCCCTCCCACATTTTAAAGTTCAGCTGTACTTACTCTGGGAACAGGGGACGTCTGGGTACCTTTCCTTTGGCCACTAGTCTCAGGCGTCAGGTCTCGGTGGTCTACCTGAATGTGGCTTTCTAGGTCTTCAGCACTTTCAAATTTGACGCTACACTCTGGACACCTCAGACTGCCACACGGTCTCTCGTTCACCTCCTGTGGAGTCAAGCCCGAAGACTGTCCATTGGTGCTCCTGGTCATGCATCCAGCACACAGGCCATAGGGAAGGCCGTTCACATCCAACTTTACCAAGTCCTGCTTATTCCGGAACTCCTTCAAGCACAACGCACACTTGTAGAGTTTTTGCAAGGCCTGGCCATTGGGTGACGAGGTTGCAGAGTTTCCTGCCAATTTCTGCATATGGAACGTCCCATGAATTTTCAGCTCAAGGGTAGAGGTGACCGTCTGCATGCAGACAACACAGCGAAACCCGGTCAGGGAGTTTCTGAGATCTGGATGCATCTGGCAGTGCTCGATAAATTCCTCCTCGCTCTGCAGCGGCATTTTGCAGATCCGACATGTCCCTGTGTCCAAACTCTTGCTGTGAGTGACTTTGTGCTCCGTCAGGGTCAGGAGTGATGGGAAGCGTTCCCCACAGATGGGGCACATGTAGTGCTTAGCTGGGCCTCGATGGGTCTGCATGTGCTCTCTCAGGCCATTTTCTGAGAAAAAGGTCCTTGAGCAGATATTACACTTGTGGCTACCTTTGATGAATTCTGCTTTCTTCCTAGAACAGTCATCCTCCCCAGGCCTGATGTTATGATCTCTCAAACGATGGTTCTGCAAGAGGACCTCCATAGTGTAGGCAGCCCCACAAATGTCACAGCCATACATGGGCTCAGAAGCATCTACATCATCCTCACTGGCTTCGTGACTGTTGGAAGTATCTGGATTCTTCATTAACATGTTCTGGATATCTGCCCCTTCTGTCTTCTTATTTGTTGGGGTCATGCCATTAGCTGTACCATTTTCAGCGCTAGCATCAAAAACACAGTGTTTTTCCCGCAAGTGCTTTTCAAGCAAGATGATGGCATGAAAAGCTTTGCTACAAAATTTGCAATTGTATTTTTTGCTGTGAGTTGTGATGTGGCACTGCAATTCTACCTCTGTGCTAAAGGTCTCACCGCAGAAGATGCATTTGTGAGACTTTGACGGATTCCCCAAGTGACTATGCTTCACATGGATCTGGAGATCCACCTCCTTCCTAAAATCCCAGTTACAGGCTGTGCAACGATACATCTTCTTTTCATTGCTATGCTTGACTGCCAGATGCACTTGGATAGATACCTTGGAATCAAAAACTTCTTGGCAAAGGGTGCAGTGATACAACACAAAAGTATGCATGTCCAACAAATGCTTCTGCAAATCATCCACCGAAGAAAACTGTTTGTCGCAGCTCTCACATACATAATGAGTTGAAGTTGTCATGTAATGTACAGTGAGATGTTGCAGAAGAGACTCCTGGGAATCAAAGTCTTCTTTACACTGAGGGCAAGACTGTTTCCTCAACAGCAACTCCAAATGCAACTTTAAATGGGTTTGAAAACTTTCAAAATTTGAGAACTTTAGATCACACTGATTACATGGGTATTCACCATTAGACACTGAGTTTACGCTAGCAGAAAGCCGTTGCCTTTTAGGGGAAGAGACTTCAACATCAGAAGAAACTGGACTCTGCTCTGCTTTTGACTTCTTATTGTGTGCCAGAGGAATGTTCTTGTGGTTTTCTTTAATATGCTTTGTAAGCTTCAAGATGGAGCCAAAAATGGGGGAGTTTGTGCAATAAGGGCATGAATAAACTTCCATAAAAGACTGTGTTGGCTGAATGACAGGGGAATCCAATTTTGAATTTCCTACATTGCAGTGAGTCTGCTGAATATGCTCAGTCAAGGTTGCTTCGGTCAGAAAGCCCATGGAGCACTGGTTACAGAAGAAAGCGTTGTTGCCATCTTGAGGGGTAGCATTTGGGCCACAGTGAGTAATACGGATGTGTTCTTGTAAGCTATTAATGTCTGCAAACATCTCCGGGCAGTAGTTGCAGTGAAAGGCAGAAATGTTGCTAAACTGCATCATGGGATAGGCATGGTTTTTGTGCACCTTTCTCACGTGTTCATTCAAGTTGTACAGCGTAGGCATGGAATCAAGGCAGATCTGGCACGTGTGGCTTTGCTGAGGTTTGTCTGCATGAATAGTCTTCAGGTGGATCTCCAGAACAGCAAGGCTGTTGAAGTCACGCTTCGAGCAGTATGGGCAGCTGTAAGTAACTTTAGACCAGTTCTGCCCTTCCTCTCTGTCCACAGACCTGATTTTCTTTTGTCCTCTCAAAGGCTTTAAGGTCGAATCTGGGGTGGAACCTCTTTCCACCGATGCGCTGGAGTCGGGCGTTGCGCTGCTCATGGACGCCACGCTCCCCAAGACTGGGTCAGGGCTGATGCTGTGATTGCTGGAGTCAGGTTGTCTGTGGCTGTCCAAGTGGCAATAGACTTCTTCCACTGAAGAAAACTGCTCCGGGCACATAGGGCACTTGTGTTTTTTGTTGGCATGGGCTTGATGAATGTGTGAGAGCAGCGAGTTTTCGTCTGCAAATACTTCAGGGCAATGAATACACTGCAAATCTGCCTTCTCGGAAAGCTGTGGGTGGCGTGTCATTACGTGCTTCTCCAAATCTTCAGTCTGACTGAATGTCTCTTCACAGTAATCACACATAAAATCATCCTTCTTCACCTCTTTCTCAGTCTTTGCCATATGTTCCTTGTTCTTTTTATGAGCTTGCATGTGACTCTGCAATGAGCTGGTAGATGAAAACCCACGTTTACACACAGTACACTTGAACGGTTTGCTGGAGCTGTGGGTTTTCAGGTGAATTTTGAGGTGGTCGCTGCGAGAGAACGCAGCCTCGCATTCATGGCAATGGTACTTTTTATCCCCTGTGTGAAGCTTTATGTGGCGATCCCTACTTCTCTTGTGCTTAAAAAGCCGGCTACAGTAGGTGCATTTGAAAGGTAGTTTGTCACTGTGGATCTGCTCGTGCCTTTTAAGGTAGCTCAGGCGAATGAAGGACTTATCACAAAACTGACAGGGATACGGCAGGCCAGTCCCCCCTTCCTCCTCCCCGATGCCGAGATCACACCCATCTCCTATCATCTGAGTGGGTGATGCAACATCTTTGCTGGAGGGAGATGAAGCCACCCAGGAGAGTTGTGGGTCGTCATCACCATCTGTAATGGGAAAGCAGAAAGGAGATTAAAAACAATTCCCAGTGCATCTGTGAAATAAGGACAAAGCTCTCAACAACACTATGGGCTTCTGCTACTACAGCATTAAAAAAAAACATCAAGTAAAAAAATAGCTCTTGAATTTCAAAAGAGGTTTGAGAAAGAGAAATAAAAATCTATTTGTACACATAATTCACAGATATGCCAACATATAGTATTAATAAAAAGCGTTTTTCTTTAGCAGGTTTAACACCTGCTCACTGTACTGTAAAGCAATAAACAATGAATAAAGAAAGCAAAACACAATGTGCAATGAAGCAATACAAACATTTCGAAAAGCTACAGTGTTAAGTGATCACCTGTGATTTTGTGGGTCTTTTTAAATGCTACATCAAGATGATTTTAAGCAATGTCTCCATTAAACAAAATCCTTCAGTTCTGTCTCAAAGCTGTAACAGAATGGAAGGCTGCTCAAAAGCAGAGTAGAACATCTAGGTGAAATAAAAGCATCAGATTTGAGACAGCTGAAGAAAATCACAGAAGAGATCTGCACCATTACCACTTTCATTCACATGAAAGGTAACGTTGCCTGCTTGGTACAAAAACAAATGAGCTAAAAAAGCCCAGAAAATCATCGCTGGACATCTCAAGACATCACAAAACAATCAACTTCAGGATAAACCAACAACGGCCCAGCCTCTGTTTTAATAACTATTTCCTTTGCTCAATATGAGGCTTTGGAAAATATTTTATAATTTGATATTACGATAAAGAAACACAGCCCTAACACCAGCAGCAAAACAGTCATTTTAGGAAAAATACATAAAATGTTGGCAGCCTTCATAAACAGAATTGTTAACAAGAAACAGAAGAGAGCGAGTTCAAATACGCTAATTCCAATAAATGCGGAGATGTTGCGTGAAGCAAAAATGCCACTAGTCCAATATAAAAACTGAACCACAGAATGAAGCAAAAATAAAAGTCATGCAAATGAGGGAAGGCGCTGACCACATATACGTTTGGAGATTCAGAAAAGGAACCGGCTCTCCAGATACGTTGTCCTTATAAAACATTTAATGTTCCTACTTCAGCTCTTACTAAAACAAACCAATAAAAAAATCCCCGACTGTGCATGTAGGCTGCCACACGCGCGCTCCTCGAGCCTGCCAACTACAGAGTCACCAGGCGGAGAAGTGCACATGTACGGCGGAGGAGCTCTCAAAGAAAGGCTCGGCTAATGAGGATATCACTACCGTAAGAGGCTAGCTCCCGTGGCACCGAGCGCTTTGGCAAAGACCACCTTCTTCATCCCAGGAAAAGAGAGAGCAGAGCTACCTGGGACAAACTAAACCAAATAATCACACACCGAACAAGTTTTCCAGCACGAACGGGCTGCCTGGTTTCCAGGACGCCGTGGGTCGGGCGCCCGCTCCCCTCGCCCTGCGCTCCCCGGGGAGCTCTGTGCTCCTGTTTAACTAAACCTCCTGCTCCAGAGCGACACTGGACACCGAGAACGCGCTTCCTCCCACTCCTGAAATGCACCCCGGCTCTCAGCAAGCACCCGCGCTTCTACAGTGCTCAAGGTCTTTGTGCTCAACTAACTCCTCCGAGCCTGGCCGAGCCCGAACCTAAAACACAGGCGACAAGCCCCTGATTTTTACGTAAACTTTGCTCAGGCTTCGTTCCCCCGACTACGAACCAGTCTCTCTCTGTGGCTGCAACAAAGCCTCATGTTCCCAATTTAAGCCACCTCTGCCGCCCGCCCCGCTGCCGGCGCAGCTTCGCTCTGGCCCCGGGGAGCCCCCGTCCCCCCGCCCGCCCCGTCCCCCCAGCTCTGCCGCCAGCCGCGTCCGGGGCTCCGTCCCCACGGACCTGTGGCCACGGGCCGTCGGAGGGAAGGAGGCAGCCGGCTGCCAGCGCCTGGATTAGGGGCCCCGGGGAGGTGCCGGTAGCTCAGGGCTGGCTAATTCCCTCCTCTCGCCAGCTGGGCTCCTCCAGGGGAAAGGAGACAAAGGGGAGCAAGAGGGGGATGCTGGGCCCGAACTAGGGCAGCACATGTTGCGTTTGCTACCGCTACTGCTGTCTACCGAGGGGGGGGGAGAAGAAAACCAACAACAACAGGAAAAAAAAAAGCACACCACTACTGCGTTATTTACTGCTCGGGCTTACTGGCTGTAATCAAAATAATTTAAAAAGTCCACTTTGCAGAAGCTATTATAAAAATATATGCATTTTAAATATCTTCCCTTTTGCAGCCCAACTACTCGCGTCTTGTGCTGGGCAGCGGCACACAGAGGAAGGAGGAGCACTTAGTGAATAAAGCTTCATTGTTCAGCTTTGAAACTGTAGATGCAATGGGCCAAGTCCAGTGGTAACACAGGCTGGGCCAACTGCTTTAACTTCGTTACATCCACATGTGCTTATGCCAGCCATCACATTGGCCCACCATGCAAATCGAACAAATCTTTCAGAAGGTCTCTTTTTTCCTCTGAAACAAACCCATCTACCTCAAAATGCACTCTAACATCCAAACAGGGCCAGTTCCCCTCCAGCTGCTGCTCTTCAAACATATTGGGCTATTCAGAAAACAAAATCAAAGAAAGCTGGTATTACTTTGTGAGTGATGCACAAAGGCGTTGCTGTGCTAATATAATTTGGATTCAAAAAAATTAACATTTCTCAGATTGAAAAGCTGGGTTGGTAATAAAAATGAAAGCATTTACATAGACAGTTGAAAGCAAAGACTGTCTCCTTTGGTAAGCTTGATTTAGACCTTGAACCGATTTTCTTGTTTAACTTCTAGATTCTTTTTATTGCATCGTTTTCTCATACTTTTAAATTTAAAAATAATTAGGAAACTTTAAGCCCCAGAAACGACCTGCCTTGCCTTCCTATACAAACAAGATACTAAATTACTAAAGGCCTAAACTGAAGAAATTAGGGAAAACTCATTATCATTAATCTCTTTATGGAATGAAAAATAGCCTTGTTAATTTTAACTTGCCATATTAAATTGAAGAAAAGACCTATAATGAACTGAGAAGGAAATTCTAAGGTATGTTACCAGAGTAATATTTTAGTGGGAAGATATATTTTAGATGTGGTGTGACATGTCTGGCAATGATGGTTAGAATAATAATTTTACATTAATGCAATCAAAGGAATGTAGCAGAATGAGAAAAATCACTTTCAAAAAGGAGATTAAAGTCATTAAAAATGGCTAATCCTGCAAAGTGGGACTGTTCTAAAATAGAGAATCACATGGCTGGTGCAAGGCTTTTGTCATTTGCGCATAAGAGAATCAAAACAAGTATTAAAAGGGTAAGAAAATTCAATAAAAAGTTTAATTAGGAAAAAAGAGCATTAAGGAAGCTTCAGAACGTCAGTAGTCCTCAGGATATATGTGTGGGTCATGAAGCTTAAAGGGCCAAACTTGATAATCAATCTCCAAGTGGTACAGTAATTTAGCAACTTAATGTTCAGCACGTTTACGGGACTGCAAGCATTTATCATCATCACTGAGGAGCTAATTCCAGCCTCAATGCATTCAATAGATGTATTTTTCCTTCTAATAAGAGCAATTTGGCAAACTGCAGTATAAATCATACTTCTTTCTCAGTTGATCTTCCAGATAACATGAGCCAAGTTCAGAAATATACTCGTGAAGCTAAAACAATAAAACGAAGTCTTAAAAAAGTGATCTCTCTTAGAAAGGAGACAAACAGCACATCACAGATTGCCAGGAGTAAGCAGCACTGTCACCTCAGCATACACTGATGACATTGATATACTTATTATTTCAAAGTTATTTTGCTAATAGAAATAAAATCAACCAGACAAACTTCACAGTCCCTGCAAACGCTTTCCCTCACCCCCCTGCTCAAAGCTAGCTGGAAACATGCTCCCGGCAGACTTTGAGCCGGGCCGCGTTTGAAGCGGTTGCAGAGGGACAGGCTGGCCCAGCTGCCCGGTCACCCGTGCGGCCCCAGCCCTGGGGTCAGCATTCGCGGGCAGGGGCCGCACAAACCCCGGCTATGCCCCAGGCGGCTGCTTTTTCTCTTAAGAACAAAAGGTATATCCACAGAGACCCCATTTGCTGGCCCGGACCTGAAGTTCGTCCTTGCCTAAACCCTCCTGTTTACCGCTGTAGAGGACCATTGGGTTCCCCTCCAGTGAACCCCCGCCCCGTCTCTCCCTGCTACGCGTGGAGGGTTCAGGTGGCTCTTCCACGGGGCCTCCATACATCCCCCCATGCCACGGGCACCTCGCACTGTGGCCAACGCAATATGGGAAACCAGTTTATTCCAGCTGGTTTGGGTCAAACAGCAGCACAGACTGAGCACCACGGGGCTCAGCAGCAGCTGCACGACCTGCCCAGGCATCAACCAAATACCCAGGGGTTAGCCAAAGAGGCAACTTTGAGATTCCTCTCCTGAGCCCAGAAGGCATCTCCATACAGGACAATAAACCATGGAGGTTAGATTTGGAAGGCGCTCTTATTCTACCAGGTTTATTCCTCGAGCACAAAGCTAGTACACAAAGCAAATAGTTAACAAAAACAAAAAATCAATTGTTGAGAAAAGGATTGCTCTTTGATTTAAGTTCAGATTCCTGGTTCTCTCCAAGCCTTTCAATGGCACACAAGTTTAAAATGGTTAAAGCACTCAAATTGCTCTAGGCTATTGAGAGCTATGGAATGCTAGCACCCAAAACCCTAAGTTACTTTTGAAAATGAGCTCGGCATCATAAAACGCGCTTCTGAACTGTGTTTCAGTTCCTCATCTCCATAATAGAAAAAAGCCATCTGCTCCTCAAGGGCAAATTGTAGGGCTTACTTCTGGATAGCTGTGAAACCCCGAGACATCCTCGCACGGAAAGCCTGATAGGAATGCTATCAATTTAAATAATTATCATTATCACAGATGCTTAACTATGAGAATACAACACAGAGATTGAGGGCTGAGAAATCTTCAGGACTGGTTACAGCAAACTGTGCATTGCTGCACTATGTATTAAAGCGAAGGATAGATCATTACAATGGATTATAGTAAGAACCTCACATAGCATACGCCGCTCATTTACACTGCTGCAGTGCTGGTGTGAAATCATGCAAATCAAGTTTACATAGCAAATGTTTTAAGTTTCAATATTTTCAGTGCACTATGACGGCGTTTTACTTGTACGTTTTGTTGGAGTGTTTAGCTCCATTTTTCTGCACATTTCCCGCACAGCTTTAACAAATTAAATAATAAAAAATACCATTAACATTCCAAACTCAATTTTCTATGCATATATTAGCTTCACAGAATGTTTTTGTTCGTTGTATCACAGAGGGCAATAGTGGACTGCGAACCACCAGCTCTAGCGGCAGTGGAGGCCTCTCCATGCTGACACCGCACCCATCTCCGAACGCTATAGTAACTGCTGGGCTGGGACTGAAACCCAGCATTAATGCACACTCAAACACACTTCACGGAACAATGGAAAAAAGATTTCTACAACTCATTTATAATGATGCCTACAAAAATGCCATGCAACTGTCCCCCAGAACTGGTCAACCCACCCGAGGCTGAGGCGCCAAGGCACGAGCCCAGGCTGCTCTGCACAGCTCTATACGCAGCCTCAGTCTTCAGCAACACTAGCTTCTTCACAAAACAGGCTTCATAGTTTTTTATTTTAAGGGCCTATGCAATTTTTTAAATATAGAAATAAAGTCATATCTAAAATTTTCAAAGCAAACCTAAAATTGGATAAAAACCTACGAGGTGCTAATATAAGTGGCACCACAGGCAGTGCTTTCATGATTATCTGTGACTCGAGAAAAATGCAGTTATACCTAATTATATGCTTATGTGGTAGGCATTTCTGTTGGACTAAATTACCAACAGTTAGTGACTCTTTTTCCAACTTCTCAGCTTTGCACTGCAATTCATTTCTAAGCAAAGTTTTTTAAAAAGACAGACGTCTGGCTCAATAGAAAGTATATATAATCTAATTTTTCTTCTCATGCAGAGAGTAACTTGGTATTTAGAATACAAAATCAGCACAAGATGTAGCGCAGAATTTCAAACATTAAACTTGCTGGGATATCTGCCACAGATAAACCGTTACACATAGATGGTTTAAACCTTGCTGTCTTTGTTTAAACCTTTCTACAGTGATCAAAGACACATTTAATTAGTCATTTTTATGCTGCAAGTTAAAAGTACACACAAAGACGGCTGTTGAAGCTTAGCTGATATACAGAACCTTGTTAAGCCAGAGTAATGCAAGCCTGAGCCCTTGTCTCCCGTTAGCAGAGATATCAAGACTCAGTACGGACCATCAATAGGATGATACATAATTCCATACAGATGATAAAATCAGAAAGTTATTTTTAACATAGTTTTCTCTTACATCAAACAGTCTGTATTTTGCTGGTAACAAAAAAAATTAACATATCATTAAATAAGTTATTTCACACTTCAATAAATGGCATAATAAAGGGTGGAGGAGAAAGTTTTATGTTAGATCTAGGAATAAACTAAATGCTTTCAGAGTTGAATCACTGTTTTTCTTTACTCCCTTTGGAAAAGCAGCAGATACTATATTCTGCTGTGCATCATGGACTTGGGACTGAAAACAGCTGCACTCTAATTACATGTAAAGTGTACCAAAACATTCCTTTTATCACAGACTGTAAATCTGTTAGCATCTGTCTCTCCTTTGTTTCTTCCACAAGATACAAGCTTGTTTCTACATTTTTCTCACCTGTAGCGGTGATTAAAATTCATTATAAATGAAAGGAGTGAACACTAAAACAAGTTCCTCTGTGTACAGTTCTAAACTCAAATTAGAAACAGCTGTTTGCTAATTCATGCAGTGATGTTTTGTCGTGCTCTGTGAATCAATAATAACTCACCCTATTTCTACCAAAACGTTAGGATTATACATATATTTTGCTTAGCAATTTGCTCTTCAGAAACATTCAAATGCACATTCGGTCTTTTTTAAGCGAGATCAGAAGGTGATACCAGCAAAATCATCAATGAATTAACAGAAAAATCTTAATAGCTTGCTGCTTGTGCTTACCCTGCTACCTAGAGGGTCCTGTGCCATTCTTGCCTGCTTTGATACCTACAGAGCATTTAGCAAGAAGGCACGTTGTAAGACAGATGTAAAAGAACAAAACTCTTTACGGGGTCACACGCAAACATCACAGATGTAATAGTCGCACTGAGAGAGTACTATAAAATTGGCGTTTCAGCTATAACGTACAACTTTCAAACATAAGGAATGACAAAGCCCTTAGGAAAATAATCCTAGTAGAATAATTATGACTTATAATAATTAGTTATAAAATGAGTTATAATAAATGGTAATACTTATGCTAATTGTTACTAATATTTCTTCATATTATGTTAGCCAGAGCACAAACTTCATATGACCCTATTGGCCTCGCACTCGCACAATTATATTCTGCACTTCTTGCTACTTGATGTCAACATTTATCATGATTTCAACACTTGATTATACAAAACAAAGAGACAACCCACAGCGGTTAAGAGTTTTGCCTGCCTCATTTTTTATCTAAACCTAAGGGTACAAGCGGGGCGGTTGCAACGTTTATAGCAGACCCTGTGGCAGATTTGCAGAGCCTCCCCTCGTCACGGCAGGACCGGGGCCATCCCTGCCCCTGCGCTGCCCCCCTTTGCAGAGCCAAAGGTCCAGCCCGGAGCGGCGGAAGAGCACCAGCCTCCATAAAGGTCTCTGCAGTACATGCAAGGGAAGTCCTTTTCTCATCTATACATAAAGAAGTTTTCCCTTCCTGGTGTTTTGTTACTGTTAGCAGGGAGGGCGCTTCCCGTACAGCACAAACCCAAGCCTCAAGACTCCGAACCACTCATGGAGACGTGGCGAGCGGAAGAGCCTTTCTGGTGGGATGAAATGCACGAGATGAATTTCCTAGATTTATGATTTCCTCCCTCCCATCTGATCGGGCAGCTCTCAAATACAGCGGGCACCTGTTCTCAGGCTGTTTTGCCGAGTACCCTCAGGCACATGCGGTCACAGACTCACCTCTCGTTCTTTCCCTCAGTTCACACCCACAACTGAGCATCAGAGATACAGACTAGCTGCTGTTTGGAGAAACTCAATGAATAGAGAATCCAAAATTAGAGACAGAATTTTCCCCGTGAACCGACCAGATCGGTGTGATTTAATTTAATGCTTAATGTGCTCGTTTTCATGTTTCTGAATTGTACTTTCAAGTGAAGATTAAGTCATCAATTACAATCCATTTAGCTCATTCATAAAATTCATTTAAGGGTCATATCCTGCATGGTGAGCAGGGAGCCCTGGAAGCCAGCGCTGACAAGGACAGGCAGCACTTTCTCACAGGATATTCAGCTTGTGCAGAATCAAGTCAGAGCTCGTTTTGTTGGTGTGGGCAGCAGTCTGGAGGAGCCAGTGCCTTTAAAACTGGGGCAGTGGCAAACTAGGACAAAGCGACTTTTGCCAAGACTTCTCCAATAAACTGCTGTTACTACTGAGACAAACACATATCTACCTCTGTGCTGGTAGACAATGTTAGAGTGGTGTTTCCATTTCTGCAGAGCTCTCTTTCAACTTTTTGGCCATCAACTCTCAGACAAAAGAGCCGCTAATAACGGAGAAAACTGGGACCAGACACCACAACTGTTCTGTGTCTTCTGGCTGGGGTCATCAAAAGTGACCAGATTGCTAGGATGGCTTTCTATGAGGAGATCTTCAACTTATGCTATGCAGTTACCTGACCTCTAGGAAAATCGGTTTGCAGTCCCTGTCTTTAACATACAAAAATTACTTTCCCAAGAACAGACTTCTGCTCCTAAATGAGTACTTTCCACCAGTGCTCAGCAGAAGAGATGTCAATTACCCTGTTCCAAACCTGAGAAAAACTTCATGTTTCAAACCTCAACCCTGCACAGGACTTTACTGCCAAGCTTTCCGGCCTGAAGAATTTAAAGCTGGTCATATTATTAGAGCAAGTTGCAGGGGAAAATAAAACCAGCTTGTTAAGTTCGAAAGAGCAGGCTGTTCCAGACTCTCATTTTGATCTAGGTGGGAAAACTGTGACGCACTTCCAAACTTAATGGGTTGACGTGCATGATGAATAGACCTAATGCTGAAAAACACATGTTGACTGGAATTACTCAGCAATAAACAAACAGTAAAAAACAACAACATCCAGATTGTATACTGCCTTCAAAGAACCAGGGAAGAAAAATCAATAAATTACACGTGACAGACAGTATCAAGTAACCTATTTTATGGCTACGCATGTGCATTATTGGTCTGACTTCCAAAATGTGTTGTGTATTCACATCGGTCCTATTGAAATCAATAGGAACAGCAGTTGCTCAACATTTCTGAAAACTCTAATAACCCAAATATGAAATATAGCCGGTTCCACATAGAGATATTTTCAGAAAGGTGCGCGTATTCCCCGTCCCCGTCATGAATTCACAGTCAAGATTTCACACAAACGTTGTGAACGGAAATGAAGCTGCACTTGTAAACATCCCAGCTTCCACTAGTCTGGTGAGTGTAGCTGCTTGAGGCCTTCACCCCCCGGTGTTGGAGGGGCTCATGTGCCCCAGTGAACCCAGCGGGTATCGCTGGACCTAATGAAGCCGCCAGCTCCACCTCACCCAAGCCTGGAGACAGGGTTTGCTTCAGCTAAGCAAATCTCCCATTCCTTGAGGCCGGTATGTGTTATGGCAAAGTACAACAGCTAAGACTCTGGTTTTGCTATAGTGAACAATTTTTTTTAAATATTTCATTTAAAATTAAAAAAGAACACCCGCAAATGTAAAAGCACACTGCTGAATAGGAAGCACATTCTTGAGTGTCATTTAGATAAACATTGGTCATGAATCTGCACCATGTTTGTGACTGGCTTTAGGGGAACTGCATTAAACAGAGGTGGGAAGGAAGTACTCCACTTATCAACACCTGACAGAAATAACTGAAAGGTTTAAAAAGAAAATAACTATAGATTTTATGCTATGCAAGATGAAAGCCAAACAGCGTGGCTTGCCTAGGAGAGATGCATATTCCATGCTGTATGGTAATACTACTTCTTTTTCACTCCCAGTATCCATCATTTTAAATAACAAATGGCTTTTAAAACAAGCAAGCAAACAAAAAATGTTTGCCACCTGGTAAGAATCTTTCTCGGTACATCAGTGTTCCCCTACAACAAACGTGCCGCATGAGAGACCTTTCAAGTTTAACCGGCAATGACCCAGCATCTGTGATCTGAGGACTTGCACTGCACCACACAACAAAACCGTCCGCTGAAAGCTGCTCTCTTCTTCCAACACATCTTTGCCCTTTTGACTGAAGGGCCCAGTGACAAATCGTGTGACTGAGCTCTCAGGTTTTCAAAAGAAGAGCTGCAGCGACAGCTAAGGTCTGTCTTCCCAGGGCTCACGCCTCTGTTGGCACAGCCCAAGGAGGGAGCCCACGACCGACCTTGCGGAGCGCCTGTGTAGGCTGTGGAGGATGACCCCAGCGGTGCTCACTCCGCAGCACCACGGGGTCACGGTGCACCGGATAGCCCTCTCCTGCAGGCACCAGGCGGTGAGGCGAGATCAGCCCACGCTGTGCCCCATCTCCTACACCGTGAGTCTGCAGAGAGACTTTTCGAGCCTCTCTAAATTCTTTAGGGACTTCTCAGGATGTCAGCCAGCACCGACCACGCTCCAGAGAAAGCCTCCCGCAGGGAGGATGCTCATCAGTGCAGGCAGGCAGGCAGGGGGAGCGCAGCTGGGGAGCCAGAGTGAATCCAACCAGGAGACGACAGCCCCTCTGGCCGCGCTGTGCTCCTGCCAAGAGACACGCAGAGCCCGGCAGAAACCTCCCCTCCAGCCGCGACTGCGCTTCCAGCCTCCGCTGCCGGTACCACACTCTGCCCACGTACCGGAACAGGACGGCGCTTTCCTTAAAGTTCCCTAACAGCAAAGGTATCTTCCTCCCGAATTGTTTAATACTGTTTTAGGTGCTGATTGTCTGTATGCAGATCACTCTAGTTTAACCAACAATGTAGGTTTCCTTCTGATGGCATGTGTGTGGTTGGTTTTTTTCCTCCCACAAATGTGAATTGTAAGATTTATTCTAGTCGGTAACTGTCTTTGTGCCTTGGCCACGGATACACCAGAGAGTGAATTTATAATGCGGAAAGGTGCAGGGCACAATTATTTGTTTAAATGGGATTACAATTAGGGTTGGAGCATACATTGAATCATCTCAATTTATCCCTGAAGAGAAGGAGGGACAGCAAACATCTTGGCACTTGCAAACAAATGTCTCTTTCCCTACAGTCTCTCCCGAACAGCACTCCTTCCATTTGAGAGCAGTCTCACACAGATATTGGCACTGATATCAGAGAATTAAATGAAATAAAGAGAAAAGCTATAGTCAATAGCTTTCTCTCTAACTCTGCCCACATAATGAGGACTGGCTATACTTACAAAAAAGTATCTGGGAATGTTCATAGACTAAACAACTCAGTAAAAGGAATGAGGAGGCAGTGGGAAGAGAGGAGTTGAATTTACCCTCAAAAAATGCATCTGGATCCTACAGGTACAGAAAGCATTCGGCTTTCTATATAGGGGTCCTCTAAATTAAAAATTAGGTGGAAGCTGGAGGTGGGTGTTTGGGGTGCGGGGACAGACGAAAAAATGGTCAAAAAAACAAAACAGTAAAAGCAAAACACAAAATAACAAACAAACAAAAAAACCAACAAAACCACAAACAAACCCCAAACCAAAAAACCCTCAGAGAAATCAGGCATCAGAGGTTTGATATACACACATGCACCTCCAGAACCAGATGTGTTTAAGAAACCATCTCCAGTCAATTAATGGTTGGAAACACATGCTCCCCTCCCCAACCCAGGTAAATTAATAAATTTTTTTGTTGTTTTTCTCCAGATGTAAAAAGCCTTTGTACCTGCACCTAGATCTCTGGTGCCCAGAATGCCCAGAAACCCCATGTACAAGTGTGGCAGAGAGCAGTTCCCCAAAACCTACTACAGATGCCTGAAAGAGACTGTATCCCACCTATACTGTCATAAAGATGGAAAACCAGTGACATACTTGCTGTCTAAAAGAAGAAATGCTGTCAATAAGCCGGACATAACTGAGTGGGCAATTTAAATTTTGGGGAGAAATGAAAATTGTTTTCATAAGCAACACGAAGAGTTTTAAAGCTCAGACCAGCTTCACTTACAAAAACCCTACCATCCTAAATACCAAAAAACCCTTGCCCCCTCCCAGGAATCCGTTTGGTTTTGTCATGCCCCTTTCCCAGACCCACAGCTCCCTGCTCAGACAGAATCACAGACTGGGCAACTCTGGTGGGAGTGGGAGAGCAACAGAACAAGCTAACCCAGATACAATTAACTTTGTTTTGTTTTGTTTTGTTTTGTTTGTTTTGTTTTGAGTACCAAGAGTTATGGAAGTACCAGCCTCGGCTCCCCCTCAAGACCGAATTATCTGTCTGTATTTAAGATGGGAGTTCAACTTCTTCTGTTGAAAAATGGAAACTCCACCTCAGTCATGGAGCATCTAAGTATAAAACTAATCTTCTGAGTAGTAAATATTAGGCTGACATACAGCAGTAACTACAATTTCAAACAATTCACTCTAGCATCTGGGGTCCTGGATTCCTGGGTGCTGACTCTTAAAGACACATCAGACTTTTCTTTTTTTTTTTCCACCCCTTATTTCGGATTATCATACCTTATATTTTTGGATTTCCTACGAACATAACCATAGCCCCATACCTCCTGGCTGCCTGAAATCAGGAAGGTTGCAACATCATGTCTACCCTGAAGTCACTGTACACTGGAATTAGTATACTGGATCTGATCTGATTTTTTTCTTACTGTGTTGCTTTGTATCAAAACACCCATTTTCCAGTGGGTGGTGCCTAACAAAATACGAAGCAGAGGTGTGAGCACAAAAGAAAGAGCTAGTATAAATGCACAGAAACACACCGTGTCAACACATACCAGCTGCCTGATATGTGCAAAAGCATTAAAAAAAGACAACTGAGTCCTTATTTTAGAGTTTTGCTATATTTTCCATTTTAAAACATTTTACTATCAGTCTACTGTCATTAGAGAAGCTTCCATTGCAAACACCGGAAAGCAGACACCTCCTAACCATCCTTACACAAATTCCTGTCAAAAATTTTGGAGCAAAGTGTTATCGGGTAACAATATTTACCATGTACAGTAATTATGAAAAACTCTGAGATTGTGTAATTATGTATTTTAATTACATGATCTGATTAGCTTTTTTAATCACTTCATAAAAAGAAAGGAAATTCACTGAGGTTGTCAGAAAGTTAATAAAAATAAGGTAATTCACAGCTAAGGCTCACCATGGTGCCTTTCTAACTACTTCCTTGCTACACCCCACTGTGCCTAGGTATTGGAGGTCAACTATAAGTATTAATTTCCTTACTTTTATTAACTTTGGTGACAACAGTTGTGCTCTTTTGGCATGGGTTTGTTTCGTTAGAAAACACTTTTCCATTTAGCTGAACGATATTTTAAGAGATGCAGACTCCTTGAAACTAAGAACCCAGTTGACCTGAAACCTACCAAGAGACCCGGCCTTGCCCCGATTTGTTCCCAGCCCCTTTCAGGGGACAATAGGGGAAGCCGCTGTGGGGTGGGTCACTGTCCCACCGTGCCATGCAAGCCACACCACCAGCCCACAAAATTTAGCAGTGTTGAACAATATATCAACAAAGCTGGCTGATCACACTAGGTCACATGAAATCAGGGCCATCAAGATGCATGGAAAGTCAACACAGTGCTAGGAGAAGACAATGGAAATCAGCCCAAGAGTTGGATAGATGGAGGCAGGCAGCTGAGCCCAGGACAACCAGCAGAGACGAGGTGGGTGGCAGAAAATGGTGCCTGTCCCTACGGGCTCTTCCAGCCACAGCGGCCACGGCAGCACTTGTGGGCCTGGCCAGAGGAAGGGAAGGACTCGGCAGCAGTGAGAGGCACAATTTCTGTAGGAGCCAGGACAGCCAGCTGCCTGCCCGGGGCAGCAGAAATCGCCCAGGGACCTGCCTATGAAACATAAGCAGCCCCTCAAAACCGTCCCACCGGCTGCTTGCAGTGCAAACCGGGGGCTGACGAGTGCGGGTGTGTGGAAATGGCTCGGGGGTAAGGAGAGGGGTGCAAGGGTACGCCATTTTCACCCGCTCCTGAGGCAGGACCGAGCACGGCTGTTTCAGCTCTGGAAAACAATTTTTCTAACTTTTGGATGCGGTTCTGCTCTAAGGAAACATTTTGTTTATATCCAAACTGGGAGTCTATAATGTAATACTTGGCTATTGGATTCAGCAGCTCTGTTTTACTCATTTTTGGTTCACCCTCTCCCCCCACCAGCCCTTCTTTATTGTCCTCCTTCTTCCTCTTTTTACCTTTCCACCCCCTCTCCCTTGATTCTCCAGGGAGAACAAATCACTTTGGGAGGTTTAATGGACTGACAAGAACAGAAATTTAATCGGGGTGTGCATGCACGGGCCAGGCAGATCAGAAGCAACCACAGTGCAATCCATTTGGGCTGCCCCACCTGTGACCCTGTCCACGCCGGGCACCCCCTCTCCGCGGGGGCGAGACAGGGTGAGGTCCTGCACGCTCGCGCAGGACCTTGGTGTTGCCTGCTTCAGGAGGAGAGGACTGCCAGATGCTGACAAGCCAAGAGCGGTTATTTCAGGAGACTTTTTTTAATATAGAAACAGCTGACACAAAATGCATCTCACTGGGGAGGGAAACCATGCTCCCAGAAGTAAAAGACCACTAAAAAGCCTCTTTTTTTCCAAGAGAAATCGAAAACAGTTTTGGGCCAGCTATCACTTAGGTTTTTCATTTCCATTTTAGGAGACTTGCACTGTGTCCTTCCAGTCTTGCCCCATCCGTGGAGAATATTAAAGCCTGCTGCAGCCTAAAAGGGGCAGATGGGGGCAGATGAAGAGATGGTGCAAAGTGCTTTCAGAAAGTAGAAACAACCTCAAAGAAAATCTGTCTCAGACAAAACGGCCACTCATAGAGAAGCCACGCTCAAGCCTCGCTGGGAGCAGCGCCCTTTGCTGCGAAACATCTCCCCACGCCGTGCACCAGCTCTGGGGCAACGGGGACACGCGTTCTGCTGCTGCCTGGGAAAGGACATTTAAAAGGGGAGGGCACAAGATGATTTAAACAAGCTTTTGTACAGAAAACGGAAAACCTTGTGTGCAACAACATGACTCCTTTCCCTTTGCACACCATTTGCTGTTACAGATTACATTTGCAAAGTATAGCTTTCAATATAGTGTAGCCAAAAGCAACCTAACAGCATAATTTTCTTCCCGGGTACTTTACTTTTGAATTCTTCCACGAACAAAGACGCGGAGATTTGGAAAAAATAGGAAAACAAAGAACCCCCTTCTTCTCATGTTCTTGTAAACTTGTGCAAACTTACAAGAGACCTTCTTTTAAACAACCGACATGATTTACTCTTGCTTGTGGTGCAGACACTGGCTACTGCCAGTAAATCTTAATGGCAAACCGTGAGTGATACCTGACACTCTGCAAACTCACTACTACAAAGAACTTGCTCAGTTGAAGGTATTCGTAATGGTTTTCTTTCACCTTTGCCTGTATTTTCACTTTTGGTCTTTTATATGGCATCACTACTCAATGAAGCTACAATATATCTGTGACTCTTACTTTAAAGCTTGCTTTTCTGTGCAATTGGATGGTATAAAAAGGACCACGAAACTATGGCTTTTAAAACAGTTTTCCCGACTGACAGTGCAGATTAAGAGAGCTATAAAAGACAATCACCAAGGACAAATATCAGTTATTTCCAAAAACCGAAAGCATTTTCTAGCATGAATCACAACCAACCTCTAACCCAAGATATCCAAAGAGCAAAATCTCTACCCTTGCCTGTACTCAGCCTTGCCGTTTGAAACTGCACTGTGCTCCTTACTAATCATCTCCAAATGATCCAAATACTTTCCAGGATCTTATTCTATAACAAGTTATTTTCTAACAGAAATCAGTAATTTTACAAGTTACCATGTATTTTTGGCTTCTATCCCTCCCTTCCACTTACATTTTTCATCTTGTTTCTTTCTGCCATTTCTCAATCTCCTCCAAAGCCAAATTATTAGACTGCAAATGGGGGGCAGGTCCAGACACCCAAGGGGAGACCAAGATCTTCTCTCCTGGGGAAACTACCATGGTGAACTCAACGACTATCTGTGATGTTTGCTGGTACTAGGGAATAATATTTCCCCTGGGCACTTTCTGGATAGAGTCTACCACCTGGGTTAAGTCATTATTACAACCAAGCAGAAAAAAAAGGGAGGGAGAGAAAAGATGAAAAAACACTACAGCAAGCATCATTAAAGCTCATCAAAAGTGCATTAGAGAACACCTGATAATATACTCTGAACATTAATGATCCTTACGATATACCATATTAATGCAGATGTTATCTGAATTTATGGAAACAAAATTTTCCATTCACACATTTCCCTAAAATAAGTGTTAGAAAAAAAAAAAAAAATCTCTCTCAAACTATTAGTTGCCAGCATTTTTTTCTGTCCCTGGAAACAAATAAATAAAATAATGCCTCTGAACCTGTATGTGTTGCTGATCACAAATCTCAAACAAGTACTCTGACTTCGGGATGCTTCTTGGCAGTCACTGGCAACGTGTTACAGTTAAAATGGACAAGAGTAAGCCACTATTAATAAAAAGGTTGTGATTGTGTTGGCTTAAAGTGGACTATTATCACTACTAAGATCAATTTTACTGGCAGCCTTAAACTCTCTGATGCTGGGCAGCAATTTCCCTTGCAATTTCTCCCCCTTCACATTATGAGGGAGATGCATGAATGCCACAGAATTGATAGTACGACTCTGTTATAAGGTGCTAAGTGCCAGGTTATAGCAAGAACAGCTCAGTTGTCTGAAGAGCCTAATACTTCAACTAATAACTGAAATGGAGGTCAAAAAATTAATTCTAGGCGCTGCTCAAGTCCTATGTTCCTCTTTTACGGAGACTGCAAATCATGTCAAGTTCTGCATAAATAGGTTTTGTGGGGGTATTAGAGGGTGAATTACTGTCATCTAGGTGCTAGTGCTTAGTAAAGCAAGAACTATCAAACCCATTTTGCCAAAATCCAATATGAACTGCTGCTCTCAAAGAAAGAAGGTCACCCAACCAAGAGCACTTCATAACAAAAGCAATGAAACAAAACAAAAACCTCCAAAACACACGTACATTCTTACAAAGGAGTGTTTTAAAAAGACAACATTCACCCCTAAAGACCATTCCCTTATTGCTATCTGAAAGCTAAAGTGAACTCTTTTTCCTAAACAAGGAGCCGATAAGGTTTGCAGCATCTCAGAATTACTTCTAGAAATACGGGAAGCAGGAATTATTTTTAGTGCAGCTGAGAGGCCAGGCATATTTCAGGCAATCTCCCAGAGCCTGCTTCTATACCATGTGGGACATAAACCCACAAACTATGAAAGAACCCAAATCAGTATTGTTTTCTCAAGTGACATCCATTATCCCTCATCTGAGAAAATTAACACGTGTATCCAGAAGCTCAATAAACTAAGCTCAGAGCTAAAAGTCTAGGATTAACTCTTTCTGCGTCACAATAAATGCCGTCTTTTAAGTCAGCAAACGGATACTATATTCTATTTTATATTCAGTGCTTCTGCCATTTAAAGCAAACAGGGGCATCAAAATACATTAACGCTCAAGCATAGTTTCAAAATGTTACAGTACACAGGGTAATCGAGAATTTCCAAATTCCGAACAGCTACAGATGTAAAAAGGGAGATACAGAAGGGCCATTAGACCAACACATGCTGGTTTGGGTAGCATTAGGAAGAGTGGCACAAAATGAATAAAAACCAGCTTTTGTGCAAAGTCTCCGATTTTTTTACATCCGAGTTAGCCACTGTAACTAGCAGTAAAATGCTATGAATGTTTAATATAGGCAACCTTTGTTGCTCTGCCAGCTTATTTCTACATCAAATGATCATATTTGAAGATTTCTATTCCAGGCAAGTGTTCAGTACTTTTTTTCGTCTTCCTGTTCTGCCAAAAGATAGGATATTCAACGGATCGCATATATTTTTGTCTTCTTTTTGCTCAGATTAACAAATTGGGCAGTCCATAAATCTGAACGGTACTTATTCTGAAGAGTTAAGCGCGGTTACTTAGAAAGATTGATCAAGCTGAATTTCCTACCTAAGTACACAGAAAACAGGCAGGTATTAATTCCAGACTGAGCTTTACTACAGCGCACACATGGCCCCACACTCTGACATGCTAACATACCCTACCAGGTATGCAGAACAAAAGCCAGGCAGGCTTTTCTTGACCCACCGAGTACATTGTACTTGTTCCCAAATAATGTTCTGGGATGAGTAACTTAGGAAAGCAGTGAAGAGTGAGCCACGGCTTGTGACATTAACACAGGAACAGTCAGGCAACTTTCTGCTGTCTGCGTTTTATTCCTCCAAGCATCACAGAAACGGATCTTGCATCTGGTGGCATGTCCTTCTCGGGGACATTCTGCTAACTAGCTACCCAGCAAGAGCGCAAGAAACGACGTCTGAAGAACAGTGAATTCTGATAATAACCTGATCGTTACCCCAGCGCTTTAAAAACTGGACCCCCTGGCAAGAAGCCAAAATAAAACATCAAAGGGAGCCTCCACAAGCCAGGCTTAGAATCAACATTCGGGTGAGAGCCCATCACCTACTTACCCTGACAGCAGGCAAGAAAAGTTGGAGACATCTGCTTGGAGGCCAGGGGTCAGGCTGGTCGGGGCCCGTGCAGCACAGCACAGGATGGGAATGCGTGTGTCTATGGGGTGTACGTGCCCGGGCTTTGGTAGCAAGGGGGCTGCAAGGAGCGGGGGGACTTCTGTGAGAAGAGGTCAGGGGCTACCCTGTGCTGGACGCAGACGGCTCCACAACAGACCCACCACTGACTGACCATCACTGGACTGACCGCAAGCCCCCATTTCCCAGTCCTCCATGTGGCATAAATTAAAATTAATTTAATTTTCCCCAAGTTCAGTCTGCTTTGCCCATGACAGTAATTGCTAAGCAAACTCCCTGTCTTTATCTTTACTCACAAGCTTTTTCACCTTATTTTCTCTGCCTGTCCTGTCGAGGAGGGGGGTTAACCCACCACAGTGTAGCAGACTGCAAAAGCCTCCCCAAAATAAGAAAGATTAAGCAATACCTGCACCTATGTGTTCGTAGGCCTGAATTTTTTGCTTGCCTGAGAGTATGTATACCATTAAAAACATTTTTACTGGTAATGTGGAATGCAAGGACTTGCAAACAGTATATACCACCGAACTCCCAAACTGGATGCTCTGGTTATCATCATGAAGGTCTCCAAGGTCACTGCTGCCTGCACACTAGTTAGGTATGCATCTTATCTCAGCTGTGTTGGGGTTCACCTGTGCTGAGGGGTGACTGAGATGGGCGACCTTTTTCATGGAAGAAGGCAGCAGCAAGTTGTTCCACAGATAGCTTATAAAGAAAAACAGTACATCAGCAAATGTACCACATGAAACACTGCCCAGACTGATTCAAAGACAGGTGTGTGCCGAAGCACTCGGGGCCAAAAAGCAAGAAGGCTTTTAAGTCGCTGCAATTTTTAGAAATCAAAAATCCATCAATGAAAGAGAAACCTCCATACTTTTTTCCTATAAAATAACTTTGATTTCTTGGAAAAATCAATAAGAGTTGATTACTGAAAATGGCAACATGAACATAAACACCCTTCAGGCATCTCTCAAGTACCTCTGCAAATCACACGGCAGTGCTAGGCACATACTACTGCTGCTGATCGCATCCTCTCCCACTCTCCCATACAACAGATGAACTTTCTGAAGTTGCAGTGGATGAAGGAACTACCAAGCTGAATACAATGCCTTCACTAAACAGTGCTGTTCACACCAGGCTCGTGGCCTGGCTGAGGATGTCACAGAGAAGCTGCTTTCAAAACCTGGTCACAGGGATTACTTTAGCAGTTGAGGTAGATGAGGCAAGCGGTATCTGTGGTGCCACAGGGCATCTAGTGATCTGAAGCACGTTTGAGAGTCTGTTGAAGAAGACCTGCTCTTCTGTAAAGCTGTGCCAGGATGCTCAACAGGAAAATATATACTCAAGACATTTGGAGAAGTCAAAATGTCAGCAGTCCCACCACACAGACCCCCAAACTCACACATGAGGCCTCCTGATGTCCCTTTCTAATATATCAGTATGTATTCTTGTACTAATCTCAGCTTAAAACCCTGTTCCAAGGTCCCCGTGAAACTGCTGAAGTTAAAGACTATCCATAATTTCTCATACATCTCAGCACCCTTTGCCTGTGCTTCCTTTTTCACAAAAGATAAAGCAGCTTCCATAAAATAAAGAACTAATTCAACTTTTCAAATCAAAGCAGAAGCCCCGAGTTTTTGAATGCATAGTGTGCTTAGCCTTCTTAGTGTGACCAATGAACACCTAAGTGAGTTGAGCTCTTCCTTTGCCCACAGAGGGAAAAGATGAGTGTTTTGACATGAAGCATTTGCTAGGCACTCTGCAAAACAGCCTTCAAAACAGTACTCATAACTACGTTCCAACTTCCAGCAAGGGAGGGAAGGGGACAGGATCATTGACTCTTCTCATCTGACCAAGGCAACAACGTGCCTGGTAGAAGTTGACCTTTTTTTAATCGAGGACATACTTGCTTTTGGACTCTGAACAGAGGACACTCTGCAGAGACCCACGTTCATTTTCCTACAAGGATGTGACAGAGCCTTGTGGATGTCCGGCATGATCAAAAGGAAACATGGCGGTAATATGTCAAATCACAAAATATTACAGCCTCTTCCCAATTCGAGTGTGTGCAGGATTCCACTCATCCATATGGTTCAACTGGGGAATACTTTTACCAACACAAGGCCCCTTAAAAATGAAGGTTTTCTTCTGATTTTTTCATCACAATTGCTTGTTATTCTTAATTACTTTTTACTTCTGTTGCAGTATGAAGCTTAACCTGACTTCTGCTGGGAGAATACAAGTCATGAAGGTGGTTTCCTTTTTGATAATAGGGAAAACTTTTCTTGTAAGGAGGAAGGGGGGACCAGGGCCACCTTCCCATCCATACCAGCAGAATTAGCCCTTGACAGTAGAACAAATCACTGTGTTCCTTCTTGATATTGATATCTATCTTCATCAAATCCTTCATGACTAAGCAGCATGTAAATAAACTATAGAGAAGGGGTAGAACAGTACAGCGCAGCTATTTGATTAAAAAAAACTACAAAACTATCTTTTTCCATGGACTTCTTAAAGCAAGGTTTTGGAAAAGGATATATTGAGTCTTATGGGCAGAAACAGGTGCTCAATGGCCCACAATAAGGACATTTAACTTCTTTCGTGAATCCAAACCAAACATTTTCAAACATCATAATTTCAGCAGACACATGAGAAAATTGAAAATTTCTTAACAGTTTTTCTGTTAAGTCAGACATTTTGTTTATCATAATGCCGCATCTACGAGCTAATGCAAGCCATAACCCTGAAGGAAGCCATCCATTTCACATTAGCTATATCCTCCCCATCTCGTCCATGGGTTTTTTTTACTATGAAACAGCAACATCAAGAGACAGCTCTCTGCTTCCTCACAGTTGCACCCCACTAACACAAGGATTTACTGCTGCACTGAGGGAGCCATATGGAGCCACAGTGCTCTTCTTTACTGTCCCCTTTTCCTATTAAAGCTGAGACGTTTAGCGGGCAGTTCCCCTTAAGACGCACATGCATCTACAAACATCTGGCAACTCAAGAGCCAGCGGCTCTCGGTATGTTCCATAATTTCTCAGGTTTAACCTGTGTTTCGGCTTGGATCCAGGCTGTCAGTGATTTCCAGAAGTAAGAGCTACGGCACTTGCCCGATAACATTTTCATCTGTGCAGACAAGCTGTCTACAGTTGTAAACAGGAGCATAACTCTGCTCAAGCATATTTCTAGGCATTAGAAAGCACAAGTCTGAAGAGGCGGCTCCACAATCTCGGTTCATTAGAACATACCCTGACATTCCATCGGGAATATTTATTATGATGGGCTGTAATCCACTTAAGATCTTCTGAGAAAGTCTGTCAGTCTTTAACAACTTTGATTCCAGAAGTTCAATGGCAACAGGGAAGAAAATTCATAGAGAGAAAGCAACTTCCACAAAATCCCCCTTTACGAACCTGCATGCCCTGTGTTAGCAGACACGATCATCACTTATTTGTACCTATCAACTTTGATGATAATTGCAACCCACTTGACACGTCTGTTGAAAGGCAGTATTGCCAACAAGAAATCTGATAAATATTCAACAAAATCTAAATTCAACAATTCTATTTATCTTGAAGTCACCATCTCTAAAACTGTTTCAAAATATTGGTGTGTTAAAGAGAGAGGGAGGGGGATAAGGGAACCCTGCTTCTCAAACCAAACTGACTGAATCACTGCATTAATGAACACAACTTTTTTTTCTATTTCAAGTTCAGTGAAAGAATGCCATCTATGCAAAATTTTGATCCCACATTACAAAATAATTACATGATAATTACATGAGCATTAAGATGTCTACCCCCCGAGTAAAGCCACTGCACCCAACCGCTAACTAAGGCAGGCCTGGAATGTTTCAGCTTATTAAGGAGAAATCCAGCATTGAGCAAAACCTCCAGCTGAAGCAGATTTCCACTCTTTCACTCCTCTGATTTCTAATTAATAATTAAAACATGTTCCTTTCTTTGGAAACCCAATTAGACTTGCGCATCAGCCTGAAAACAAACTTTTTTTAGTAGCTAAGCTACTTCTCATGGTTTAATGGGGCGGCAGGAGTGTTTTCTACACAGCTCCACTGACACAATTCATTTATTTCTTTCCATTCTACAATGGATATTGTAATCCATCCCCAACAATATAAACATTACATTTGCACAGCTAATTAGGATGTTGGCAGTGTGAATTAGTGACCCTCTGATTTCTTCCAGTCAGGGCTGCCCCTGCTGCCTGCACTCCTTAGGATTCACAATTAGGCAATTATATTTTCAGCGTCTTTTTTCCACTCTAATCCTACCTCTTTCCTCACATTCAGTACAACTGTACACACCAAACGAAGAGTTGTGTTGTTTTTTTTTGGGGTGGGGAGCAGGGGAAGGAAGGGTGGGAGGGAGGGAGGGAGGGAGGGAGGGAGGGAGGCAAGCGAAGTGTGTCACGTTCAATCCTTTTCCCTTTCAACCTCTGCTCACTCGACATCAGAGAATGATAGAGGGTTCAGGAGACTGCAAATTATCTCCATAAATGTTTTAAAGACGTGATTATGCAGAGTAGGTAGGAGATATATTCTGACTGGGAGTGAAGCAAAGGGAAAGAGGGACAAAATAAATAAATCCTGTCCCCGGGTGCGGCGGACTAGTACTGAACCTCCATGCAGGGCTGCGGTCACCGAGCTGTCCCCAGCCACAGGACAATGACAAATTGGAGAGAATTCAGAAGAGGGCAACAGAAGTGATTAATGGGCTGGATGGACTGATTTATGAGGAAAGGTTAAAAGGTTTAATTATATGTATCTTTGTTAAAAAACAGCTAAGGAGGGTGCAGGAACTGCTTACATGGGTTTCACGCATGGTAAACACCCTCACTGCATTCCACCGAGCACGTTGGGAAGGGCCGGAGGAGATCAGAAAACAAAATTTTACGCTAGACACCAGGAAGACATCCGCAATAAACATTAGAAGAGAGCTGCTTCCAACGGGAAGGACTAGCAACCTCATCATTTGAGAGCTGTAATGGACAAAGCACTAGGAAAATACACTGCAGGGGATAATGTCTATTTTAATGTTGATGCTTGTTTAACTCACTGACTAATATACGCTGTGGAGACATAGCATCTTTGTTAAAGCACAGTATACATCTCCGAGTTCTCCTCTGCTGTGAGAAGTTCTCCACTAAAATCACTTATTAAAGGCACTGTAAACATTTTGGGCCCAGTACATGCCACCCTGTGTCAGCTCCTGATCCAATGCTGAGGAACGCAGAAGATTCAAGAGTACCATTGATTGCAAAATTAAATCTCTTTGTTCTCAAATGCTAACCAAATGGTTTCAAAGTTCTGTAAAAAAAAAAACAAAAACAAAAACAAAACCCCACCACCCCCCAACTTCCACTACTTTGCAGAATAAAACTGTTCTCTATTTTCTTCTTTAAGTACGGCGTCAGTTTTATGTCCTAGGAAATCATGTGTTTAAGAGCAAATTAACCTTGGCATTTGTGTGACTGAAGAACAAAAATAAATCAAGAGAACTAAACTGTTAGAAGTAATGAACCCGATACTTTTACTTATACCCAAGTAAATTAGGAATACTGCCATTGAATTAAGCCAATGGAAATACACTGAAGTAGAACTGGTATAAATTAGCAGAGGACCAAGCCAAACATAAGCAGAGTGACACATTTCCAGGCCATGTGCAGAGCTCAGGCCAGGGAAAATAATTTACAGTCAGCTCATGGAGACAGGAAGCAATGATGGCAGGCGCAACGGCTCCATAGCTGCCGTAGCGCTAGCAAGCAAAGCTGGAAAATCCACGCGCTGCAGGTCCTCTCTGCAAATCGCAACAGAAACCAGTCCAGACTGTAGCACTATTGGCAAACCATTGTTTGAAGAGTAATTCCACCTCCAATTTTGCACTGCCACTATTCACAAATATAGCTATACATATTGCCTGTAGAGACGTGAAACGTTTCAACTTGTACAACGATCTGTCCATCATCTTTCCCATGCATGAGACTACACACAGCCTCAAGCTAGCACAGCTGGACCTCCAGGTGCCAGATTAGGAGAAACTGAAAAGGTCCTTTTCCAAGAAAAATACAACACTCCTTCCCCCAACCCCTACTCACGTGCATGTGTGAGAACTAAGCAGGCTTGAGGGGCTTTATTTATTCCCCGGTACATGACCATTAAGCTCTACTGTACAGATCTGATTCTGCCAAATTCTGTCACTTAATGTTTTAGATGTAAATTATAAAAAGAGATCAGGGTAAAACATACAGTAGAAAACAGATGCTCTAGACTACAGGGTTGGTTTTTTTCAAAACTACTGTTTCCTTTGCAGTTATTTATTTATTTGGTAAGTAGAGGAACGTGACAACACGTTCACTGCCATAAAAAGACGACAATGGTTTTCCCCTGCTTTGCCATTTAAATCCATTCCCTTCCGCACTGAAGAGACAAAAAACCCTTCCCTTTGACAAACTAGACTCCCTCGCTAGACAAGGAGTGGTACACAGTAGTCAGTGACACACCAGCAGCACTATATGGAGGCTCTGTGTTCTGCTAATGCTCTCCCAAGTGGATTAGAGAGGTAAGGAGCGCAATAGTTTTGTGCCTCGGTTTCCCCATCTGTGAAATAAGAAACATAATACTGAACTGCTTTGCAAAGTTTGTTTAAAATATTACTATGAAATGAAACAGCCTTGACAAGTATTTCAAGCTGAGCTTTCAACTGATACCACTAACGTTCAACTGAACTTTGAGTTCAACTTCTCAATTGACTCCACTAAAAAGATTTATACAAAAGCTTTACACAGCCATGAAACTGAGCCCTCTTGTGTAGTTTACAGTACATTAAATCACTATACATCAGCACAAGTTTCGTGGCGCTTAGGACAGTCTGCGGAAAGCACTGAGAACAGAGAACTCTGATAAAAATCTAAAACTAAAACAACCTCAGCCCTATGGCAACTATCAAGTCACAAAATCTACATATTACAGCAACATCATTGATCTGTCTTGAATGGACCAAAGTTTGTAGTAAAGAGTACCGAGAGTCTCTCAGGAAACTTTTGAATGTCATTTTAATTTGAGATTTGACAAGGCCCAATAACACTTGTTATTTTCAGCTTGAACTGGGTCTGTCACTAGTTCACTGTAACAGAAACTCAGTGATGCATTAAGACCTTTCGTTACTAAATTCAAAACAGTTTCTCTTTTATCAAGGTTGCAGCCATGTTGCCTTGTTAATCCAGCTAGCCAGAACAAGCCAGCCTCCTCACAAAAATCTTAGTCCTAGAAAGAGCTGGTTTTTGTTGTTGTTGTTGTTTTTTGTTGTTTTTTTTTTTTTAATTTGTCTTTGGTTGTTATTTTATGTGTTTATTTCCAGAGCATTTCCAAATTACATTTGTTTAACAGACTAGTGTATCTAAATCTTTTTAGCTATATGTATCACTCACCAACAGGATTTTATTACAACGGGTATGTTATTAAAGCTTAACCTTGCACTCAGTCACTAATCAGAAACAATTCAAGCAAGCAAATCAAATGTTCCAAGTTAACTAAAATCTCCCCCCTTTAAGCAACAAATAAAGACCCGCTGGCTCACAGGGAAGCTTCCATGTATCAGCATACCCACAGCTACACAAATCAGACACGTTTCTTAAGTCTAAATTTAGCTGCTTGCATTTCTTCGGAACTTTAATTCCTGAATGTTGTGTTGACCCTACCGAGACTACTGAAGTGCCAGATCTTACGCCTGCAGCCATATCAAGATTCATTTATGGCCAGTGTACGAAGTGAAGTTGCCGTAACACGCAGGCACACGGTTAGGAACAAACACACCAGCAAAAGGATCAGGCATTCAGACGCTGAGACGCGTCTTCCAGTAATGCTGGCAATGCTATATCTCCCGTAAGCGCTAGTGCTAATGAGTGTAGTACGTTAAGCTACTTAACCAGTGGAAGAGGAGAAAAGGATAAAATCTTACATACATATAGGAAGGTTGATTTCATTGAGACACCACTTAGGTTTTCAAATCCCTCCTCCAGCAGAAGCAGAATCAATCATTGAGCGCTCATTTTCGGACAGTAGGAGACCATGCCTTCACTCGGAAAATACGAGCCCCTAAACCACTGCTGCGCCAGCAAAATGCCTCAGCAGCGGGGACACCTGCGCCCTCTCCACGCTGGAATCTGCCGCCAAGTTATGGCAGGTAGACAGGCTTCGCCGGCGGATTACCAGTCCTCACCATCCTGACGAAGGCGAGCGCGGTGTAGGCGCTGCCGGTTTTCACCACTTCTCCTTGTGACAGAAGATGGAACAAATTCTTTTCCGTAAATGCAAGTTTAAAATTTATATTATAACACCGACTCCACCAAAGCTGCCAAGAGACATTGAACTCATGGGATCTGTGAAAGTTTTTCACACCTGTGTTTTTCTCCTGTGCCTAATATTATGGGAGGCATTTTGGAGGATTTTACAATGCAAGTTTCAATGAGACACTTACAGTCTCCCTCAGGCAAATTGTCACAGCTGCAGAGGTCTGCTACCCAGCTGCCAATCAAGGCAGGCAGGGAGTATGTGCAGTGAAATCACAAAAAAGGCAGGCTTCATTAGACTGCCGAAACCTAACTAGAGGCTATCTGGGCATGCTCGAGCCCTTAAAACAGGATTGCTTTAGAAAGGGGAATTTTTTTCTTTCTTTCCAACTCGAGAAAAGGCTCTAATACTCATCGAGGAATGTGATGGTGCCAACTTTCCCCTTTCCAATTTCAATGTTTGTTTTGGTCTGTCTAAAAAAAGAAATTACATCGCCCTGAAAGCTTTTATTATTAGATTAGTTAATATAGTTGGAAAAAGTGGACAAGATTACTGGTTCCATGTTCCTTTGCCAGATCTCAGAAGCGTGCCTACTTTTTCCAACTCTAGAATCTGCTCCAGTAAAATATTATTTCTCTCTACAACCTTTCCTTCCTTTATTTACTTGGAGCACTACAGCTAAAAAAACCCGCTGGTATTAAAGACAAACTGTACTGGAAGAACTGGAGGAGAACTTTTCCTTCTTCACTCCTAACTCGGAAATATTCTGAGGAAACCAATTGAATTAGACAAAAAGAAAGAGAGACGTGCAGACAAGGACAAACACACAGAAGTTCAGCCCAAATGATAATCAAGTGGGAAATTTAAAAACACATGGAAACAAGTGGCATATTGTAAGCCATTTAGCAAAGTTAATTATAGGTGTTCACTACATCTGGTCTTGGCCCCTATTCAGCAAAGTATTTAAGCATGTGCCCAGGTTTAAGCAAGTGCAGGCTGAAAAGCCTACGTGGCCAGTCACGTGCCAAAGTTAGGCATCTGCTGAAGTACTTTGGTGATGCAGGACCGTAACATATAATAAGAAGCTCCCTGAAAGTTATCTAATAAACAGCTGTTATTTTAAGAACTACACAAACATAACACACTACATCCTTAAAAGAGTTGATGTCATGAGGGTAGAAAACCACATCTAAAATTGTTTCAGGCATAGAGGTGTGTGTGCATATGTATTATGTGAGTGAAAATGAAAAGGCAGGTGTTAAATTAAAACGTAATCAGACACATCGAGCTGCATATTATCCTCTATTACCACACTTAACCTTTGCTATCCTCACTGCTTCTTTGTTATTTCTTATTGACAATTTGTTGTATTTTGCCTGAAGTTAATTCTCTCAGGAAAACAGGGACAATGTTTTGGGGTTTTGTTTGTTTGTTTGTTTGTTTGTTTTTAATTTGTGCCCATTTAGATCTGCTTCTGAACATGGAAAATAGTGACAAAATGTTCAAACATTAAGTGGCTGAGCTGCAGACCTCAAATTTTCTGAATTTCCAGTTAGTCACAAATCCTGCTAAAATAAAAGGCACTGGGAAAACTGAGCCCCCCCTCCCTGCCGTGGCATTTAGAGTTAAACTGGGTGCGGGTGCCTCAAATCCTGATGTTGAAAATTCTGGACAACCTATTTACAATCCCAGGCGTATTTCCCGAGCGAATTGTGCTGTGATGACTGAACCTTGCAAATGTCAGCGGGCCAGCTCGGGCAGGGCGCAGGCAGCAGAAGCGGAGCCATTGTTGCTGGGGCCCTCAGGGAGGAGGTGCCGCCAAGGCAGATGGGACGGTGCTAATGTGGTGCCTCCCCAGGGCAGCCCCCCGGCTTCCCCCCGGGGACGAGGGCTCTGCCGGCACCACCTGCCTCCCTGGGGCTGTGGGGTCCACCCCGCACTGCATGGCGTGCCTCAGGGTGACGTGTGCCACCCTGAAAAGCACGGCATAGGGGTGCCACGTGTGCCGCCCCGGACAGCCTGGCAAGAAGCGTCCCCCCAGATGGTGTGGCAGAGGGGTTCCTGCATGTGCCACCTCAGGTGGTCAGGCAGGAGAGTGCTCCAGCCTCCAGGACCCGGGGCAGGGTGCCACGAGTACCACCCTCCTTAGCTGGGTGAGGCTGAGGGCAGCTACTCCGTTTGCACGTCCTGTGATGAGGATGCAGCGCATGGAGACATAACGGGCTTATGTGATTTCAAGACAACAATAAGAACCTCCAGCCCTTCTCTCCTGCTTATGTTACTAATAACCTCCATATTGTCATCTATCCTACCTGAGCTAACAGTTTATAAACCACCACCCGCAGCTTGTCCCTTATAGTTTATTAACATACACTAATAAACAGTATGCTTCACTCCCACTGTGCTGCCAAGTGAAGCCAGTCAGAATAACTGCATTAGCTTTACTGTTCTTTCTCAGCACATTTTTCCCACATGGGAACAATTAGGACAAACTCCCTCCAGATCATATTTAGAGATCCATCATATTTGCAGGAAAATAATAATAATAATCTTTTTCGCAAATGCATCTGTAGGCATCTACAGATGATTAACCTGACTGATGTTACCAAAAGTGATAGGCTCTTAACCTCCTCGGCAGTTCCCCTGTGTGGAAGGGGTTAATGCTCCCCAGGCTCTGACTTACACCTATTGTGCTCAAGTTTAAAAATAAGATGTGAAAGATGCATTATGTAAGGCTAGTACCGCTATCCTGCCCATCTCCTATTTTGGAATTAAAGATCATCATTGCTCACATCAAAGAGGCTGGGTGAGAATAAAAGAAAAGACAGGAACAATGAAAATAGCTACCCGACACAAACCAGATCAAAGGACCAGGCACAGAAAATGAGGAGCTAGGGGGTCCTTTAATTACTGTCCACATCCTCCAAGTCATGTGGTGAAAAAGAAGGGAAAAAAGTTTTGAAGGCCACTGGGTTTTGTCTTGCTGTGGCTCCTGTTTCCACAGTCTGTGCCAGTTCCCTACAAACTGCTCTGCTTTTTATTTTTTTTTCATTTTATTAAAGTCAAATAGGAGTCCTGGACTCCAAAACTCCTCCCATATGCCAGGAGGAGGAGAGAGAAGGAGGGGTAAGAGGGGCAGTAGTGGAGATAGTCTATAGCAATTGCCTGAAACAATTTCAGGAGGACTGCTCCAGGCAGCGCCCCAGGAGCTGCTTTGGGAAGGAGAGATCTGGCTACCTGAGGCTAGTCTTTATTTGCAGGCCTCCCGGGTTGAGAAAACTTCAAATTCACATAGGGCACTGCTCCATGGGGCAGCAGATCAAACCTGGCTACTAGCTGTTTGAGCTCAGCAGCAGAAAAAAGGATTGCTCTGGGACTGAGCGTAAGTAGAAGCATGATTAAACTTCAAACATATCCCCCCCCCGTTTTATACACAGCAGACAGTTATGGCTAATATTTCAATATGGACTTTAAAAATACACTGCAAATAACTTACTCTGGCATGCTGGCTGCAGGTTTAAAAATAATAAAAAATTAAACTACCTGTAGTATTGCAATGAAGTCAAATGTTCGAGTTTACCTTTCATGAATCATTAAGGGAATGTTAAGTTATTTAGAAGGATCTCTTTTTTATTTAACTCAGCCATCAAGATTAAAATTTGGATACCACCGATTGGAGTGGAACATCATAGCATTTACTTCCTTCTGTTTACATTTCAAATGTGGTACGTTTCCCCCTAATTACTCTTGACTTATGTTTATTTTTAAAAGACAGTATAAAAAATAAGTGGCATAAGGAAATAATAAGAGAATGATTTAAAAATTCATGTGCAAGAAGCTGACCAAACTTTCTAGGAAATAAAAGTACTTTGTCACTTTTAAAAATATTTTGGAAAAGAATAGCTCCAGGATGTTCCCAAGAAACTGGTTTTGCTAATATAGATGCTAGCAGTGGACACAGACAGAAGTCGCTGGAGAGAAAAATGTATCTCTGTCTCAGGTCAGTTTGCTTGGATTTATGCTGTATGCCAAACTAGAGCATGAAAACCATTCAAACAGAATTTTATAGAATTTGAAGGTGGCAGCTAATGTCACCAAGACAACATCGAGAAAAGGGGAACACAGGATACAAAGGCATCCTTCTCTCCATCCTATTTACAGCTTGGAAACTCCTTAGACAAGCAGTAAGGATGATGTTTTAAGAAGCAATTCAGCCTCTAAACTCCAGTGAGTGCCAAGTTACTTCATCTTCTTTCTGATGAAAGTTGCCTCCATCGTTTCCTGCTCTTGGACAGTAACATGCAGTGAACAGCCATTCTCAGGAGGACAGCTGAGGACTAAATCAAGGAAATATAGACTACAAAGCTGCTTTCCAAAGTGGGCATCATGCCTAGGCTCGACATCTAAGCAGTATGCTAGGTACGCATACCAAGTTCCAGTTAGCTATCTTGCAAACATCCGCGTTGGGAACCTTGCCCAAGCAAGTCTTCAAAGCTAACGTAGCTCTGGTGGGATAAGCACGGGAGCGGTGGGACTGGGACATTTGCCTCCTTGTTACAGGTCTCAGAGTTATCACATTATCCATTTAGATAGCCTTTTGATTGAGAGAGCTTCCCTTTTGGGCTTAGCCCCAAATGCTAAGAACAGATGAGATGGTTTAAGAAAGTCTCCAGGTAAAACATGAAAAGGATGCTTAACATCCAGCTTCTGACGAATAGCTGCACTCAGGGAGCCACAAGGGCTAGGGAAATAAACACGGTCAATTAAATGAACTGATTGAAAAGAAATCAGAGATCACTCCGGGGAAAATCTGAGATGCAGTCATACAGCCACATCAGTCTTTTTGGGAGGTGGTAAACGGGGCAAAAGGCAGGAAGAACCGGAGCGCCTTACTCATTTGGCAAAAGGTGGCTGCCATAAGCAAGGAAATAAACTTTAAAGGAAATAAATACAAAGAAAAATCCATGATGCGTTCAAAAGGAAGCTCAACCAGCTCACTCAAAGCCTCTTGAAACCTTAGCACCAAGTAGGGAATCGTAATGGGGGAAATACAGTAAAAGCTCTTCAGCAAATGTTCTGTCCCTTCCATAGACTGTCCCACGAAATGCACTGATAGATGCTGAGTAATCTTCAAAAACACTCCAAGATGAATTAACAAGAAGGAATTAATTAGAGAGAAAACTAATAGGGATGAAAAATACCTACATGCTCATTCATGGGAGAGAGTAATTTTCTAATAGTTCAGCTGTTTTGGACGCACTTGTTCAAAAGACCTTAGGAAGATAGTGGGATTACCGAACAGGACTGCCAGAAGTAAAGATCTGTAGGGGAGAGCTACCTCTGCTTTGTGTCTTTCCTTTGCATCTTTGACAGTAGATGCTGGGGCTGCCCAAGCAGCGTTGTGCTTTGGGCTCTGAACTCAACGCCATACACAACTGAAGAAGGCTAAGCACGAACAGAAAGCACGCTTCTCCCCTAGATAAGTAGTCTGGAAAGGCCGTGAATGTGAAAGCAGGCTGTTGAGACATTGCCAGCGTATCTAAAAATCAAAATAATGAGATCAAGCTGCCGTCACTAGGAGCATGTGTGCCTTTTCCTGTTGCACTTGCTGGAAGCCCATGGGTATTGCTGCAAAGGGAGGGAAGTCCTAAACTGGTCTCTGACTCCAACTCACGAGAAGGGCGTCTTACAGAGCTAATCAAGTTATTTATCCCAGGGAACTCAAGCAACATTTGCTATTGGGATTGTGGAATTCTGATTTTGACTGTGGAAGTCAATTACCTGGTTAATTCTCATTTAACCTTGCTAGAAGAGAGCACTGCTTATTAAGCCCTTTCAAACGGCACCAGAAAAAAAACCTCGAACTTCACATCCTGCTACAGTTCCTTTTTTTGTGAGATGGATCAAACAATCACAGAATAATCTCACCTCTCTGTGAACTGTTATTTTGATGCTACCACAAGAAAGTCACAGGGCATATTTGAGAAAATGTAATCACTTTTTTTAACCTTTTTTTTTGGAGGATACTTTACAAGAAAAACAACTCTATCAGACTAGCTCCTGGAAACCCGTCTATCACTGAGCAGAGAAGACACTACCTTGCCATGCTTCACACAAGCAGGACATTTGCCTCCCAAGTCCATTTCAATGACAGTGTCTTAGGGAAGTAGCGAGGCAGCAGCCGATGTTGGAAAAGAAAGCGAAGCAGTGCTCAGTGGTTAACAGAACAGCCTGGCCAAAAGCACAGAAAGGTAAAATAAAGTAGATGTATTTCTTCCTTCTGCTAAGTTTCTGATTTTCTAAGTGTGGAAGATACTATCCTCTGCTGAAATTACTCATTTCATCTTACACTTCTTATTCCTCCTCCTGAGTCAACAATCTTAGCTTTTGTGTTCTGCTTCTTAGTTGCAGCTCCTGGATCCACTCTACCTTTTATCAGTCTTTTCTCCTTCTTCCCTCCCCACACCGTTTTGACATTTCCCATCTTCCTCTTGCCAGTTACCACCCCGTCTCACATCCTCTGTTCCTGTTATTCTAACATTTCTCTGGCATACCATCACCAGCCTCCCCAATTTCAAGACTGTGCTCATCCTCTCTCCATCTCTTCCTCTACTTTTCTCTCATCTCCATGCTCAGACCATCTAAGTCTATTCCTCCCCGAAGTCATTCACTCTCCTTGCCGACTTCTTTTTCTACCAGCTCTGTAAATCCAAGACCAAGGATGATGTGGAGCTATAAAAGCAATATAAAAGAGGGTGAATTCTTGGCAATCAATCAAGAGACTGTTCCCAACACAATGAAGATCCAGGCAAAAAAAAGGAACTCTGTCGAAATTACAAGACGACCTAGGTGAATTTCATGCATATTCCAAGGTTAGGAAATAAAAAATTAAAGGTTACATCCTTCAGAAAGACACTACTGTTCAGTCAACACTCCTTCAACCTGGCCCTAACAGAGTCAAAAGAACAACTTCACAACTCTCCTGCACATTTGCATACAACTAAAAGACAAAGCATAACTTTGATGCTTCTTAATTGTTACACACACTGCCAGAATACAGTATTTATGTACACATGGCTATCTCAAACATAAATTAACTGATGCCTTACTGAACTTTCCCTCTCATACTGATATGAGATACATACTCATACTGATACATTTTTGCATAACGAGTTTTGCTCAAAACCTTTAAGTTTTTCAGTTCTAAAACGTTTTTAAAGACTATTGCAAGGTTCCTAATGCAACCATAAATCTGATGAAATTTGCAATCAATCTGGCCATTTTCCTTTCAGCTTAACTTGGATATATCCCTTCATGCTTCCAACAGCACCAACTTAAAATAACCTGGTGAATTTCCTACTTATTCTCTGGGGCAGATGTAACATTCTGGCTGTGACTTGAGCGAAACTCTGCAAATTACAAGGCAAGAACAACTCAGATTTCAGAATATTCACCTCAAGACCATGCTATACCTTAGCGACAGTTTTGTCTGGTACTAGGCACAACCCACACCCAGGAACGGAAGGAGAGCTGGGCTGCAAGGCCACACAGGCCTGTAACAAAGCAGGGAAAAGGAAATGTCCAAGGAAGAGCACAAGTTGTTTCACTGGTAAATATCCCAAGTACTTACCAGAGGGACAGAAATAATTTCGGTGGTATTTCCCTCTCCATTCTTCCCTTTTCTGCTCCCTCCCATACTGGCATTTCCCCTACATCCACTGCTACCTCCCAAGCAGCTGCTGCCCTGTTACGACTCTCCAACCTTCACTGCTACAGCAATTCACCCAGCTTTTCCTCTAGTGTGTTATTTATCTTCTGCTGTCCATTTAAAAGCTAGGATGTGGCAAAAGAAGTACACAACTCTGTTTCCCAAGTATCTTAACATACAGCTGCCTGTTTCAAAGGAGAAATCCTCCTTTATCCACTCTCCTGCCCAACGGTGTACCTGTTGAGCTCACTCTGGGAAAGGCAAAGAAATGGGAAGCCAGGCAAAAGTCACTTTTTAAACAAACTTTAAGATTTTGTTCACCAGCTGATGCTCTGCTTGAAGCTCAAAAGAGAAAGACATCACACTAATGTCCCTACTTAAAATGTTTTTCAGTGGTGACCAATGGGCAACAGCTTGCTCCAGCTTCAGGGAACTCCAGAAAAGGTGGCTGCCACAGCCCCACAGGACAGCCGGAGCAGCCGGGTGGGATAACCTCACTGCCGCATGGACACCCCCCTTGTGCACAAGTCGGGCCTGCGCTCCCCCGGGGCACTGGGGAGGAGTAACCCCTTGGGAAGGCCGTCCAGGGCACGTGCTTTACGTTAGTCGGTGCAATTCTCCCTCTGCCTCCAGCCCGAGCGATGAAAATCACTCTGTTTGCAGGGAGGAGGAAAACGCAAGCTGCCAGCCGCTTCCTGAGTCGAGTGAAACCTTCTGCCTGCGGCAGCCCCACTGGGCAGGCCGCCCACCATCACCTCGAGCACAGGCCCTGTGGCGCAGCGCAGACATGGTGGCAGGCAAGGATGGGGATACGGGGGCAGTCCCCGCCACTGCCCCACACCAGTGCTTACCCCGCTGCCCACAGCCTTCCTCCCTCCTCAGAGGTGCCGTTCCCCCCCGCCCTCCACACAGAGCCTGCCCGCCTCCCTGCTGCCCCCCACAGCCACCACATACCCCAGCCTGTGCCCCGCTCTCTCTGCCGCCTCTTCCCTCAGGGCCCAGGGCCTGTGTCCCCGCCACCCCCTTCCCCACACGACATCCCCGCCTGCCCCACGGAGCGCGGTCTCACCTCAGCGTGGGGAGCACACCGTGGCCGTGACCGTGACCGTCCTGCCGCCGTGGCTGTGCTGTGGCTGTGGGCACCGTGACCCTGCGCCTCACGCACCCAGCGCCCGCTACAGCGGTGAGGAGGCACAGGAAAACCTACAGCCACCGCCGCACCTCGACCTGGGGCTGCGCGGCCAGCGGGGGCTTTTTGTTTCGTTTTTAAGTTCAAACCTGCCCCCTTTTATTTCAGGAGTTTGCCCACAAGAGGCCCGCTCCTCCAGCTGCCTGTGACTGCTGGCTCAGCGTCCTATGGACTGACCCACCCCACAAAATCCAGCATCGCCCCTCAGCACGGCAGCCATTTCTAAAATCTGTTTCCAGAAGCAGCAGATTTTGTCCTTTCCCTACGCTCCTCCCGGGCCGGGCTGGCAGCTCGGAGGGTGCCTGACGCCAGCGGCCACAGCTCTGCCAGTGCGGCACGGCCCTGGCAGCTGCCAGCAACGCACCACAGTGTGGAGGAGCTCGAAGGCGGGCAGGCGGCGTGTGGGTGCACGTTATCTCCATGAATTTTACTCACTTCTCTCTATCCAAATAACCTCGCAGTGCTTGTTGGTTAGGCACTTGTTTTTCACATCGCTGTCAGCACTTCTGAGGCCAGCAGGCTAAGAGCACCAGCCAGACCTGGAAAGGCTGGAGGAGGATGAAATGGGTGCTCCGGAGCACCGCTCTAGTAAGACACCTGACTGCCTTGGGGCAGTTTATCAGTTACCTTTGAGGCCGAGAAGGCCAGTGTCACTCTGTCAGCCATCTCACAGTGGCCAAAGAGACCAGACCTCATTACATTTGTGGGTTTAATTATATGAGAACCTGGAACATCAAAGATGGGAGGTCAGCAGCAGTAACCCAGTAAGCTCTCAAGACTACACAGAGAAAGCAAAAAAATTTCCTTTCCACACAAGGACCCTCTAATCTGAACCACATCCCTGCCTAAGTTGATTAGCAATGGCTGTGTTGACATTAGCCCAAAGTTTTTACACGGTGCCTTCAAGAAAGTCACCTTTCTTTACAGCTGACTTGCCCCTTTCATAACCAGTGGTCACAAGAAGGCAGATTACCATCTCTTTCGGCAGAGGAGACCCATTAGTCTGTTTGATAGGATATCAGCTGTGATTCACAGCCACAACGCTCAGAACTTCAGGATACCCTTCTGCCCAAAGAGCCAGCAAACACTCCATCGTTTCGGTACTTGAGAAGAATCCCATGAACTTCAGCCCACGCACAAGGAAATCTTCTGTTGCCACTCTAGGGAAAACATGACAGAGCTCCAGTGAAAACTCCAGCCTCTTCATGACAAAACAAACCACAGTGTCTTACCTCAATAAGGCCCGTTCATTTCACCAGCACATCCACACATGCACTTGTTCCAGGATGGGAACCAACAAAATCACAGCAAAAGTGGGTTGTGGTAATCCCTGGTTAATATTTATTTCCCAAGTTAGTTTGTTGGTTTTTTTCCTACCCAACGTTTGATTTCTATTCTTCTGGCACTACAATACTGCTTGCCTGCCCACCTTACACAGTGTCTATAAGGGAAGAAGAATACACTGTTAGCACTTGCAAGGTTCATTTAAGATATACAATACCCTCAATACAGTCTGTTAATTCTTAGAGAATGATTTTTAAAACGGGCAAAGAAATGCCCTCCACTAAAGAAATTAAAATCTAACATGTGAAGAAATGCCAGTTTAGGTCTATGGTCTCATGGTCCACAGGGGAGGCTTTTCCCCCCTCAATACTAATTACCTACTAGGCAGGATACAGCATTATACATTAAGCACCACGTCTGATCAAGCAGAAGACTTTTTTAAATGGTTTACTAGTTATTAGGTATCCTGCACTCTACATGCTGTGCTGACATAAGATTTTACTGCTTGTGGATGCAATTGCCAAAGACTGAAAAGTATAAAAGCTTTTATTTACTTAAAGCACACAAGCTACTACTGCTCCTGCACACTATATTGGGGGAAACCCCATGAAAAGTTAAAAAAAAAAATTCTGGCTGACAGGTTGCTAGTGAGAAAGATCCAAACTGGTTAAAATAAACCTGGAGAGTAACCAGTATAAAATACCGAAGGCATGAATCTCTGTTTTCCTCTACATACATCTAGTGCTATGAGGTATGAGGTTGGGGCAGGGAGGGGGGAGCAGGAGAGGAAGAAGAGCTGCAGAAATGCCCAATGCGCTTACGCCGCGCACCAGAGTCCCCAGACGATCCCCTTCTGCGGTGTCACTATCCGCTGGCTTTGTTGGTTTCTCATCCCCGATAGCCAGCAAGCACACAGCCCAGCGACCTGACAAAGCCAGTGATTTTCCTTGTCCTTAAAAGCACGCTCTGCTGAGCTGGGAGCCGTGCGCTTGTAACTTTAAGGGGGGTGCATTTTATTTAATCGCTCTTTTTTTTGGCCTGAATTTCCCCCAAAAAGCTGAAGAGGGCATGTGCTTATTATCTTTTAGTGCAGCATGTGCTCGGTGCAACCTGAGCTCTTCGGATACTTCGGTCTGAAAATTAGAAAAAAAATTAATTGCGAGGAAAAACAAGGCTGCTCTGCGACTTTGATTCAATCAATTACCATTATCTTCCAGCGCAGCCCTCCCTCCCGCCCCCGGACCAGTTGTGTTTAACTTTCTTTGCCAGTCGCCGCGGCCCCGCAGCGCGCTGGCGGTGCGGCGCTGGCGGCTGGCTCCCGCGCGGGCCCTTATCAGGCGCTCCCAGTCAGCGCCGGCCCCGCACAGCTGTCAGGGACCCCCTCCGTCCCCCGCGTTATCTGCCGCCGCAGGCCTCGGCCGGGCGAGGAGGGGGCCCGCGGCCGCCCCCGGCCTCCCCGCCGCCCCCCGGCCGGGCCAGGCTCTGCCGCCGGCCGCCCCGCTCCCGCTGAGCCTCCTCCGGCGAGCCTGAACCGTCTGAAGAGAGGCAGGAACAAAACCGCAAATTTAGATTAATAAAGCATTTGTTGATTCTACAGAAACTTAGCAGGCCCCTAAGAAATCCACCAGAGACCTGTGCAGCTCCAGTAATTTTCTGTTATATTATCTTTCTTGTAAAATACTTCCCCAGACAGAGCCCCCAAAGGGGCTCAAATATCACTGTGACTAACCGAAATCAATGTGCACTCACCTATTGACATTTTTACATAGTTTTTGGATTTAGTATCCGGCCCAAAACACAATCAAATCTTCTGCCAAGGAAATAACAGGCACTTAGCTAGTCAGCTATTAGTGTTACAAAGGAAAAAATGTGGGCACCCAAGGGAGATGGGAGAGACGGCATTGACGTCAGGGGTAATTGGGTGTCTGAGAGAAATTGCCAACGGCTGGCCAAAACCCCCAGAGGCCCACACAAAGCCGAGCTGCAACTCTAATAAAGGAAAGTAAATTCTAGAAAGGGGCTTTGCTGCAAAGAAGCCTAGCAGGAACCAAAAATATCTCCCACATACACAAACACACACACACACAAATAAAAAATACAAAATACGTTTAGGAGCTTTCTTTCGCACATCTGGTTTAGGCTAAAGTGCTTTCTACTTTTTTTTCCAGGACCACATGGATTTTTATGTTGTACCGTATGTTCACCATCTATTTTTATAAACAGAATTCAGGGCTTTAAAGAAACTTATTTTTAATCATGTGCCTTTAAACTACAATCTCTCTGTCACCCGCTCCGGCACTGTTAGAAACGGTTTGGTCTTTTCCTTAGAATACCCTGAACTTCCACAGAGATTGACAAGTAGAGCAGAGCCATTGCGACGGCCATAGTTAAGGAGCTGTCCGGCTGGTGAAACTGTATTTTCACATATAAAACCTCTCTGTCACCTGTATTATATCTACGCATTTCAGTGCCGGCACTCCCCTCACATACACACTCTGCT